>NW_027127096.1:140000-160000 GCF_037325665.1 Littorina saxatilis
TTTTAAAGTTAACATTTGCGTCAACTTTTTCTCTCCAGCTTGTCATGAATGCAGACTGGGGAGGATTCGGCAATGGCGGACATTTGGATTTACTGAAGGCTAAGGAAGACATAGAACTGGACAAATATTCTGTGAAGCCTGGAAAACAGATGTGCGTAACATTGTATTCATTATGCTTCTTAACGAGTCTAACGAATTTTCTTCTGCTTGAGATTTGTATCTTGCATACTGCCACACTTGCTTCAAGTACTCAATCCAATGGCAATCGACCTAACTTCGTGGTTTTGTCAGGGCGTAGCGCTAAGTACAGTCACCCTTGGTCATTTGTTGTCAAAAATCTGGGTCACATCCCTCTTGTTTGTATCATGCGCGCGTGTTTTCACAAAATCGGCTCAAAACGTATGCGTCTCTGCGGAGAAGGATGTCATAGGCTGTAATTGCAACATTTTACTTTAAAATAGCTCCATTTGAAAGTGTAAAAAACACCCACAAGTATGGTTAAAGAAACACTTTTTGTTCATAAAAAGGACAATAACTGTTGTCTGGTGCGACCAAAGGGAGATAATATACAAATCTAACATGTTTTTCTGATGGAGCAATCAATGAGCTTTACATTGGCATAAACTATACAGTGACTTGTGTATGTTTTGAACATGTGTAACCGTGTGCCCCTCTTCTCTCAAAACTCAAACAAAACAAGATGACACAGGTTAAATTAACAGATTTTTTAATTCCAAAAGATGTTGTGGGGAATGTGTGGGAAACGGGGGTTTACATTTAACAAAAACTCCTTCAATATATCCTACTCTCTAAAACCAGAACAAACCAAAACAATACTCTAAAACTATACTCTAGAACTACACCCCAGATCCCCCCTCTAAAGATATAATCTAAAAAAAACAAGAGACCCGATGAAACTCTAAGCTAAACAAACAAAGTCTAAAAAAAACAAAAACTAAAAAACAATTAAAAAAATAAACCAATCTAATGAAACCCAATCTAACAAACCCAATCTAACGAAACTTAATCTAACAAAACCAATCTAACGAACCTAATCTAACAAAACCAATCTAACGAAACCCAATCTAACGAACCTAATCTAACGAAACCCCGTCGCACATTCCGCCCACTCTGTAAAACACAGAATGCACGCCGTCAGCATTATATGGACAAAAGCAATTTCAAATATCCAAAGCTAAATTCTCTTACAACAAAAGACCCTTGCAAATGTTTATGGCCCAAGTAATGCTGATTGTCCTGCTTTTTTTTTATAAACTGTTTGAGATAATTGTGCAGATGGATAATGAGTTAATTATTATCGGAGGCGATTGGAATGTTGTTATAAACCCCAATGTTGATACAAACTACCCGGCCAAATCTTATAAAGTCAATAGTAGGAAAAAAGTTGTTGATTTTATGGAGCAGTATGATCTCATTGACATATATAGAGCCTTACATGCTAATGTGAGACAGTATACATGGAGGCGGTTCCATAGTTCACAGCGAAGCAGACTTGATTATTTCCTTGTGTCAGAGCAGTTAGGTTTTGAGATTGTGAAAGCTGATATTACACCAGGTTATTATTCTGATCACTCAATTGTTGGTGTAAGTTTTAGAACTGATGTTGTTAAAAGTTTAATAATTCACTGTTGACAGATATGAAATTTGTAAATATAGTGAAGAAGGTTATTGTTGATGTAAAGATACAATATGCTTTACCTGTTTATAATGTGGATAATATTGATTTGATTGACGATGATGATTTACAGTTATTGATTGATGATCAGTTGTTTTTTGAGATGTTATTGATGGAAATAAGAGGTAGATGCATTTCATTTTCCTCGTATAAAAAAAAGGAAAATAACAGAAAAGAACAAGTCGCGTAAGGGGAAAATACAACATTTAGTCAAGCTATCGAACTCAGAGAATGAAACTGAACGCAATGCAATTTTTCAGCAAGACCGTATACTCGTAGCATCGTCAGTCCACCGCTCATGGCAAAGGCAGTGAAATTGACAAGAAGAGCGGGGTAGTAGTTGCGCTAAGAAGGATAGCACGCTTTTCTGTACCTCTCTTTGTTTTAACTTTCTGAGCGTGTTTTTAATCCACACATATCATATCTATATGTTTTTGGAATCAGGAACCGACAAGGAATAAGATGAAAGTGTTTTTAAATTGATTTCGACAATTTAATTTTGATAATAATTTTTATATATTTAATTTTCAGAGCTTGTTTTTAATCCGAATATAACATATTTATATGTTTTTGGAATCAGGAAATGATGGAGAATAAGATAAACGTAAATTTGGATCGTTTTATAAATTTTTATTTTTTTTTACAATTTTCAGATTTTTAATGACCAAAGTCATTAATTAATTTTTAAGCCACCAAGCTGAAATGCAATACCGAAGTCCGGGCTTTGTCGAAGATTACTTGACCAAAATTTCAACCAATTTTGTTGAAAAATGAGGGCGTGACAGTGCCGCCTCAACTTTCACAAAAAGCCGGATATGACGTCATCACAGACATTTATCAAAAAAATGAAAAAAACGTGTGGGGATTTCATACCCAGGAACTCTCATGTCACATTTCATAAAGATCGGTCCAGTAGTTTAGTCTGAATCGCTCTACACACAGACAGACACACACACACACACACACACACACACACACACACGCACATACACCACGACCCTCGTTTCGATTCCCCCTCGATGTTAAAATATTTAGTCAAAACTTGACTAAATATAAAAAGGAAAATAACAGAACAGAAAAAGATCTTCTTTCTCAAGTATACACTTTGGAAAGTAATTTGACAGAGTATAATATACAACTATTAGAGCAAACACGACAGGAGTTAAGTCAAATAAGGCAGAAAAAAGTAGATGGTATGATAATTAGATCCCGTGCTAAGTTGATTGGTGAAGGGAAAAAAATACAAAATATTTTTGTAATTTGGAGAAAAGACAGTTTGCCCAGAAGTCCATGTGTTTTTTGCAGAAAGATGATGGTGAAGTTATTCATGATAATGCTTTGATTGTTAAAGAAGCACAGACCTTTTATGAGGAGTTATATGCTTCAAGAGAAGCCGAACTGGTAAATCAAGAGATTGATGAAAACCTGGCTCATCCTGTATTAACAGATGCTGAGAGTAAACAATTGGAAGGTAGACTTACTCAATGTGAGCTACTCAAAGCTGTGAAAAAATTAAACAACGACAAAAGCCCAGGATATGGGTACACTGCGGAATTCTTCAAGTTTTTCTATTCCGACTTAGGAAAGTTTATGTTACGGTCTGTAAATTGTGGATTTGAGAAAGGAGAAATGTCGGTGACTCAGAGACAGGGCGTTATAGTATGTATTCCAAAGGAAGGAAAAAATAAAACACTTTTGAAAAATTGGAGACCAATTACTCTGTTAAATACGGTTTATAAGATTGCATCAACGTGCATTGCAGAACGGTTTAAACGTGTTTTGCCAAATTTGATTCATGATGATCAAAAAGGCTTCTTGAAAGGAAGATATATTGGTGAAAACGTCAGATTAATATATGATACCCTGTTCTACTCAAATAAACATAATATACCTGGCCTACTTTTGATGGTCGACTTTGAAAAGGCTTTCGACAGTGTTGCCTGGTCATTTATTGAAAAATCTTTGAGCAAATTCAACTTTGGAAATGACATGAAACGATGGATTTTTACTTTTTATTGCAAAATTAAGTCCTGTGTTTCAGTTAATGGTCGGTATTCAGCATGGTTTAATGTAGGTCGAGGCACCCGGCAAGGGGATCCGCTGTCACCTTATTTATTTTTGATTTGTGCCGAAATATTGTCTCTTATGGTACGCCAGAACAAAAAGATTTGTGGTATGAATATTCTTGGCGAAAATATTTTATTGTCACAATTCGCCGATGATACCAGTCTGTTTCTTGATGGTACAGAGCAATCATTTTGCGAAAGTATAAAAGTGTTACAGTGAAACCCGGCTATATTGAAGTAGGCTATATTGAAATCCCGGCTATATTGAAGAATTTTTCAGGTCCCGGCTGAAGCTCTACTTTTTCTTTGTTAAAAAATGTTGGCTACATTGAAGTCGGCTATATTGAAATCCCGGCTATATTGAAACAAAAATTCAGCCCACGGGACGTTTTCACCTGGCTATATTAAATGTTTGCTCCAAAGATTTGTTTAACTTTTTACATTTAGTCAAGTTTTGACTAAATGTTTTAACATAGAGGGGGAATCGAGACGAGGGTCGTGGTGTATGTGTGTGTGTGTGTGTGTGTGTGTGTGTGTGTGTGTGTGTGTGTGTGTGTGTGTCTGTGTGTGTGTGTCTGTGCGTGTGTGTGTGTAGAGCGATTCAGACCAAACTACTAGACCGATCTTTATGAAATTTGACATGAGAGTTCCTGGGAAT
This sequence comes from Littorina saxatilis, assembly GCF_037325665.1. NCBI lineage: Eukaryota > Metazoa > Mollusca > Gastropoda > Littorinimorpha > Littorinidae > Littorina > Littorina saxatilis. The sequence continues at coordinate 144,421 of NW_027127096.1, forward strand.
GATATCCCCGGATGTTTTGTTCTTTTTTCGATAAATACGATGACGTCATATCCGGATTTTTGTAAAAGTTGTAACGGCACTGTCACACCCTCATTTTTCAATCAAATTGATTGAAATTTGTGTAAAGCAATCTTCGACAAAGGCCGGACTTCGGTATTGCATTTCAGCTTGGTGGCTTAAAAATTAATTGATGACTTTGGTCATTAAATATCTGAAAATTGTAATAATTTTTTTTTATATAAAACGATCCAAATTTACGTTCATATTATTCTACATCATTTCCTGATTCCAAAAACATATAAATATGTTATATTTGGATTAAAAACAAGCTCTGAAAATTAAAAATATAAAAATTATGATCAAAATTAAATTTCCGAAATCGATTTAAAAACAATTTCATCTTATTCCTTGTCGGTGCCTGATTCCAAAAACATATAGATAGGATATGTTTGGATTACAAACACGCTCAGAAAGTTAAAACGAAGAGAGGTACAGAAAAGCGTGCTATGCAGCACAGCGAAACCACTACCGCGCTGAACAGACTCGTCAGTTTCACTCCGTTATGCGTTATGCACACATTTAGTCACTAGAATTTAAACTACTCACTTATCGCCCCCCCCCCCCCCCCCCGGCGCAAATCAAGAGCACACGATAATCCCAAAGAAATGACACTCCTCTTTCTCTCCCTCTTATTACTTACAGTTATACTCACACACCTGCGCGCGCACACACTCACATACACCTGACACACACGCAATCACTCTCGTGCGCACATACATCACACATAGCGAAGTCATGTATTGATTTGGGCAAATAACGAGGGCAGTTTATTCAAGAGAATACCATCTGACAATGAGAGATATCATTGTGCAGTGATAAGTCCCATAAGTCCACAACAAAAAACAACAAACATTTGGTTACACTAACAACAAACACAAGGAGCCCTCACTCAAAGATTTAAACACCGTGAATAATGATTACATAACATTAACAAGGTTCGAGTCGCTTCATGCACAACCTCACTTCAAGTGAAGGCACAAACAGGCATGCATTTGCCTCAAAATTAAAAACATCATGCAACGGATTGCTAACAAAATACAACGGTGGATGCCGGGGGTGGATGGGGGGTAAGAAATAGTTGGCATATGCCCGCTGCGCCGCGCTGGTAAGGACTGACCACAATGTGTTGCTCTCCCGTTCTTATAGACCCCCGCTGATGCATCACACGTGCAAGCCCCCCGGCATCATGGACATTGCGGCTGGGCTATTCTCCTTGACTTTCACAAGTCCTCCTCTCCCCTCTCTTTCTAATTACGGGCCTAAGTGTTGATATCCTGCTTTACTACCCTCTCTTCCCTACCTGCCAACACTGATCCCTTTAGGCCTACCTCAAGTATCTAACATCCTCCTCCTCCACCCGCGGCTAATCTGTCTCGTTTAAATAGAGTTTATCTGACGCTGTCCGCTCTATCTAAACTCACACTTAAACTACTCACTTATCGCCCCCCCCCCCCCCCCCCCCCCCCGGCGCAAATCAAGAGCACACGATAATCCCAAAGAAATGACACTCCTCTTTCTCTCCCTCTTATTACTTACAGTTATACACACACACCTGCGCGCGCACACACTCACATACACCTGGCACACACGCAATCACTCTCGTGCGCACATACATCACACATAGCGAAGTCATGTATTGATTTGGGCAAATAACGAGGGCAGTTTATTCAAGAGAATACCATCTGACAATGAGAGATATCATTGTGCAGTGATAAGTCCCAAATTAGAGGTACTACTCGTTATTCAGCCCAACTAAAGACAGTATACTAGGTTAGAGGTGGGAGGTTTAGGATTGTTGTGATGTTATACATGAAGGAGTTGCCTGGGCTACATGTGATCTGTAAGATGATCTTTTGTGGCAGCTGGTCTAAGTAGCCTAAGTACGCGTTGCTTTTCCAATCCCCCATCACCTTGACAATTTCCCCCGGCACACCACAACTCAACGCCCACGCGGCACCACCCCGCCGAAAGCTGTGGCTGGAGAAGTTTCCCCCAGCAACAGCGGTAGTCAAGCGCAGTTTCTTATTAAAGTCTGATCCTTTCATCGGGAAGACCTGCGCCTTGGGGTCCATCGGCCCCAACAAAGGTAACACAGCGGTCACGGCAGACACTGGACACAAGGGATGGAGTGACATTGCCGGGAGCTTAATTTCAACAGAGCGCTCTTTACGCTGAATCGTTTTGCTCCATTGGAGCGTTATTGACATGCCCGTACCCAGAATAACCACCTGGTCTCTTGTGAGCTGCTTACAAGGATCGAAGTTCCCGTTGTCCTGAAACAAGTTCGATCTCCGGAGAACTCCGAAAAAAAGCACCAAACACGCAGCCCAGAACACAATATCTTGCCTACACTCAAGGTCCAGCTGGCTTTTTATTATGTGTAGTAATTCAGGGGTGATTGGGGTTTTCTTATCAGTGGCACACCCCTTGCATTTTTCGATGCCCTTAAGTGTTGTCTGGACGTACCACGAGTCCCTGAATCTTTCAAGATGAAGAATGCGAATAATGTTGATGTATTGCTTGATGGAGGACGGTTTCAAACCTCGGGCTAGGTACGCTGCGTATTGCGCAACAGTCTGCTCGTTCACAGGCACTGACATTATGTCCATCTCCCCACAGAAACGTAAATACGAGGTAAGGTGGATGCGGTAAGTCTTCCTAGTGTTATCAGAAAAGGCACTTGCTCTGTAATCCAACACTTTGCCGTCAGTTGCGCCCCTAATGGGGGCTGCTGGTCTGAAAAACAAGGAACAACAGGGCTTGGTCAGACATATGGTCACACAGGTTGATGTCGGGGGGTCTCCCCCGGTGCCAGAATGTCAACAGACGCACTAAGTCTTCGCGCCGTCTGGGCTCATGGAGGCGGGAAATTGTGTCAGCCATGATGTTTACACTACCAGCCACATGTATCGCCGCGATTTTGCAGTTCACTTTTGCACATTCCCACGCCATTTTACGGAGCAGACTGTTCACATACTTATTAGTCGATCTGCCCTTATTAATGATAGCTTTTGCGACAGTACTATCGGTATGAATAATCACTTCTTGTCCGCACCACATCGGAGCCCATCGTGTCACTGCTTGCACCACAGCGCACACTTCTTTATAGTTAATATGTAGCTCCTTTGCTGCCTGCATGTCTTTTTCAAAGATGGTGTACTGCCAGTCACCTTGCCAAAAGGCACCCGCTGCAATATTACATGCATCTACATGAACATGCTGTTTTGCATTGTGAAAATAATATACTGTGCCGTTAAATACATGCATAAAAGAAAGCCACCATTGTACATCCTTATGAAATTCGCCAGATAGTTTCGCTTTGTGTCGCTGCTGCTGAAGGGGTTTAATCGTGTTCAGTATCCGCCGCAGAAAGAATTTTCCTCCTCTGACAGCCTGACAGGCCCAATTAAGGGACCCCGCTATGCTTTGTAGCTGAGTTTTTGTCGCGCGCTTCTTTCCTCGGATCTGGAGGAGTCGCTGCCGCAGTTGCTGCAACTTGTCACTTCCAAGTGACAGGGTGTTGTTTCGCGTGTCGATGTCGACACCGAGAAACGTGATACGTTGAGTAGGCCCCACCACCTTCTTCCAGCTAATGTTGAAACCCAGTTCCCTCAATAATCTAATTAAAGACAGTAACATGTCATTGCACTCTTGTCTGGTAGCTGCTACCAGAAGAAAATCATCAATATACGCTAACACACCTGGCATGCCTTTCCGTGCCATGCATCTGCGAATAGCTTGCGACAGGCGATGGAAGTGTGATGGCCCTACGTTGCTGCCAAAAGGCAGCCGACTGTCAAAGAGATAAGTAGGTTTCTTTTCACCTGTGAAATGCCATTTCAGCCCAGTCATACAATAATCGTCCGGACTGATGCATACTGACCGATAGGCGGACTGCAAGTCTACTTTTGCACACCAATACCCTGTCTTCGCTAGGGCGCACGCGTCAGATACGGTTTGAAATTTAGCTGACTCAGGTATAGAATAGTCGTTCATTGCCCTACCTGTGGGTTTGCTAGCGTCATGGATCAACCTGATGCTGCCATCATCCTTGGGAATCGCAGCGATAGCGCTTACCACAGTTGGTTTTCTACTAGCTACAATGTAATAACCTTTTTCTATCTGATCTAATAGCTCTTTTTCCACAGCTTTATGGTGTTCGTTCGATGACCTATGGTTTGTTTGCTCTACGTCTAGTACGCCTGCCCTACTCTCTTCTGTTACACGGAAACCGTTTCTTATGCCATCTAATAAAAAGGTTTTGTCGTGATCGCCTTCTAGCACCTTGTGCCACATTTGAGATTTAGCATTAATGGAATCACTATTTCCGAGAAATTCGCACTTATTGGAATCTAGCTGAGGGAACGGGCTGTTGAAGGTGGGGCCTACCGTTTTGTCGGCAATTCGTTGCGCTGTGTCCTAGGCTGGGGAGGTGGTAGCTGTCACTTTGTGGTCCTTGCCGGGGTGGCCCATGCCGCAGGTGTCGCAGACGTGGAGGAATCTGCAGCGGGACCCATAGGGACAGTCGCCTTTGTTGGTATACAATAAGCACACTTCCTTCCCGTTGGGTCCCGCTGGTCGCCGGGAACCGCCGCTGGCCGTCGTAGCCTTGCCGCCCTTGTTGTCTTGGACGCCATGCTGGAGCCGGTCCCGCAGGATCACCGTGGACAGGTGGGGGTTGGGGGTTCCCCACTTGAATCCGCTGGACGACTGGCGCCTTCTGTACTCGTCGTCGTACAGAAGCACCGACTGCCACAAGTATCTGGCCCCCAGCTCGCCTATCATCTCTGTGTACCGGAGGTAGGCGGTCGAGTCAAACCCGGGCTTCTCAGCACTCAACTTCGCCATGATGCGTGCGTTTGCCACAATCCAGTGGCAGGGGGAGACTTTGTCAAGTTTTGGTCTCTGGTTGAGTTTTAGGATGACACCTCCCCCGAGTGTCACCTCTTCCTCGGCCGCCATCGACCCCGGCACAAAATCCAGAATGGAGAGATAGGAGGTCTCACCTGTTGGCTGCAGTGACAAGCCGCCTAACAGTCCCTGGAGTGGTTCCACGCTTTTTTCCTCAGTCACCCGCTGGGATAGTGGCCCTCCCCCGCTTCGCTTTTGCAGGGCCGCCACTGCTACTCTCAGCGCTACGTAGTGGCCACGCTTGAGACCCAGGCCCTCCAAATCCTGGGCAGTCGCATTTCTCAGCACATTGAGGGTGTTCAACTCCTCATCCTGGAGAACTTTAACCACCGTTAAAGGCAGATCTGTTGCCCACGCTCCAAATTCGAAGTCCATTTTGCAGTAAGAAATAGTTGGCATATGCCCGCTGCGCCGCGCTGGTAAGGACTGACCACAATGTGTTGCTCTCCCGTTCTTATAGACCCCCGCTGATGCATCACACGTGCAAGCCCCCCGGCAACATGGACATTGCGGCTGGGCTATTCTCCTTGACTTTCACAAGTCCTCCTCTCCCCTCTCTTTCTAATTACGGGCCTAAGTGTTGATATCCTGCTTTACTACCCTCTCTTCCCTACCTGCCAACACTGATCCCTTTAGGCCTACCTCAAGTATCTAACATCCTCCTCCTCCACCCGCGGCTAATCTGTCTCGTTTAAATAGAGTTTATCTGACGCTGTCCGCTCTATCTAAACTCACACGAATACCCGCTTCGCCGGGTAGCCGGCTTCGCCGGGAAGAAGTACTTAGAGCCGTACGCCGGCTTTGCCGGGTCCGAACAATGGACCCGCCAAGCTTAGGTCCCTCCCAGATTCGTGGAATGGGAACAGCACGAAAATGATTCAGTGGCCATAATGCCATTCCTGACCATATCGAGTCCCATCCTTGTCGACGAATGTAACCGTGTTAATCACCTTTGGAGGCGAACTCCACTCAAACAGGACTGAGCAAGTTATGGCTTCTCAAAGGAAGGCCAGTACATAAAATTACACAAAAGCCGCCAGACCACATCACAAACAGAACTGAAGAATGCACAGGTGTTGCTCATATAGAGACACACACACACACACACACACACACACACACACACACACACACACACAAAAACACAGAGAAGCCGTATCTATAGAGAGATAGATGACAGTGTATTTTTCGCGTGGCTATAAATTGATTCGACCTTTGCACTTTTACAGTGAGGATAATTTACGGGTCCAATTTACGTTCTGTACACTGCGTTGACCTTCTAAAAATAGTAAGAGTAACAGAACGCCGGGAATATCCGAAGACGCTCCACTCACTATGAGTGCACCATACGAAGGAAGGGAGGTAAACGCTGAAAACCTGGAGAATATGAGAAGATAAGGAAGAGTTACTTATAATGGTGAAATAAACACAAAAACAAAAATCGATTCAGCGCTGCGCGCTGAGAGCACGTGTTGAAATATCTCATCGATGATATTGTGTCCGGGGTGTAGCTGAATACGGTGTTCAAATTTGAAAAAGATCCACCGAGAACTTTGGCGTTGTGATGTGGTGTAGCGGCTATGGTGTGTCGGTATGGGGGCCCGGGTAGCTGAGGTGGAACCAAAATAGCTGAGGTGGAACCAAAATCGGTTCCGCGCTGCGCGCTGAGAGCACGTGTTGAAATATCTCATCGATGAGGTTGTGTCCGGGGTCTCTCTGAATAAGCCCACCAAATTTGAAGCAGATCCATCGAGAACTTTGGCCGTGCATGGCGATTACACAAATACACAAACACACAAACACACAGACACACAGACACAAGTCGTATATATATATAGAAGCTGTCGAACTCACAGAATGAAACTGAACGCACTGCATTTTTTTCACAATGACCGTAGTCCGCCGCTCATACAAAAGACAGTGAAATTAACGAGCCTGTTTAGCGCGGTAGTGGTTGGGCTGTGCTGCAAAGCACGCTTTTCTGTACCTCTCTTCGCTTTAACTTTCTGAGCGTATTTTTAATCCAAACATATCATATCTATATGTTTTTGGAATCAGGAACCGACAAGGAATAAGATGAAAGTGTTTTTAAATCGATTTCGGAAATTTAATTTTAATCATAATTTTTATTTTTTTTTTTTTTTAGAGCTTGTTTTTAATCCGAATATAACATACTTATATGTTTTTGGAATCAGAAAATGATGAAGACTAAGATAAACGTAAATTTAGATCATTTTATTAAAAAAAATTTTAATTACAATTTTCGAATTTTTCATGACCAAAGTCATCAATTAATTTGTAAGCCTCCAAGCTGAAATGCAATACCAATGTCCGGGTATATCATACCCAGGAACTCTCATGTCAAATTTCATAAAGATCGGTCTAGTAGTTCACTCTGAATCGCTCCACACACACACAAGCACAGACAGACAGACAGACAGACACACACACACACACACACACACACACACACACACACACACACACACACACACACACACACATACACCACGACCCTCGTCTCGATTCCCCCTCTATGTTAAAACATTTAGGCAAAACTTGACTAAATGTAAAAAGGGTGAGTCTGACAATTATTAAAAGAAAAATCGAGCTTATTCAGAAGCTGGAAACTGGCTGCAAAAAAAGAAAGGAAGTAGCTGAGGAATATGGAATGTGTGTAAGGGAGGGGGGGGGGGCGTGCGTGTTTGTGAGTGTGTCCGTGTGTGTGTGTGTGTGTGCAGAAAAAAGCAAGGAGGCTCGAAAAACAACAGCCAACAGGTGAAAGAATAATGGGAATATATCTCACATCAAACGCAATGTGTGGACACGGAAATAAGAACGTATAGTGACAAAAAGTTCGGCTATATTGAATTTCTGAAGGAACAAGGAGGGAAATTCAATATAACCGATAATTGCCTATATTGAAGTTCCGGCTATATTGAAGGTCTTCCCGGGTCCCGTGCCACTTCAATATAGCCGGGTTTCACTGTACAACATTTTGCGTCACTGTCAGGTCTGAGAATGAATTATGATAAAACAATTGTAGTTTGGTTGGGACCTTTAAAGTTTTGCAAAAGAAGATTTTTGCCTGATATGAATTTTACCTGGAACCCGGAAAATGTCAAAGCACTTGGTGTTATTTTTTCAGCAAATGTATCCAATGTTGTTTTTCTTAATTATAGAAATAAGTTAAAGGAAATTCAAAAACTTTTGAATTCATGGACCAGAAGGAACCTGACACTTTTTGGTAAAATAACAATCCTAAAAACCTTGGCTATTTCCAAATTGACACATTTGTTTACGAATTTACCTGATCCAGACGAACAGTTTATGATGGAGTTAAATAATATTTTTTTCAAATTTCTTTGGGATGGAAAAAGAGACAAAATTAAAAGAACTACGGTCACCCAACCCTATGAAGATGGAGGATTAAAGATGGTTGACGTGAAATGTTTTCTGTCATCTCTAAAAATTGTTTGGTTAAAAAGAGTTGTTGGTCTTACTGGATTAATATCAAGATTATTGTTTAAAGCATGTCCATCTGTTATAACAATTAATATGAGAGGAGAGGAATTTGCAAATGTTTTGATGCAGAGAATAGAAAACCCGTTTTGGACCGATGTTTTTAAACATTAATTATAAGAAACTACATGGAAAATGTGACCCCACAACCTTTAACGATTTTGTATCAGAATGTTTACATTATAATGTTAATATTCGCAGAGATAAAAAGACAGTGTACATTCAAAACTGGATTGACAATGAAATTGCTCAGATTGGTCATATTTTGGGACAAAATGGATACTTATCCTATAATGCGTTTAAAATTAAATATCCAAATGTGCGAGGAGATTTTGTATTGTATCAAGGTGTAATCCAGGCTGTTAAAAAATATCAGAGAAAAATCGGCGTAGAATTTGACAAACATTTTATTATGACAGAGCCCATTGTGTGGAAATGTATTTGTAAAGGTAAGACACAACTTATTTACAAAAAACTGATTGAACATGTTACGGTCCCAAAATGTATCGAAAAATGGTCTGAATCTTTAGACTGTTTGTTAGATAAGAAGGCTATTTTTCAAAATGTTTTTAAAACAACAAAAGACACTTGTCTGAGATGGTTCCAGTACCGATTATTGTACAGAATTTTGCCCACAGAACGGTTTCTATTTTTGCAAAAAATTGTGGATACGTCATTGTGTACATTTTGCGGTAGAAATGAAGAAACCCTTTTACATGTGTTTTGGGAGTGTGATAAAGTGCAGACTTTTTGGATAGAATTTGTAAATTGGCTAAAGGCGAACTGCACCCATTGTGACAATTTAAAACTGTTTAAAGAACTGGTTCTTCTTGGAGTTGCAAACAATGTTGTCACCGATAAAGCTTTTGATGTGTTATTAATCTGTGCCAAACACCATGTATATATTTCCAAAATGAACAAAAAGACCCCTCATTTTCAGACATTTAGTAGAAATTGTAAGCAAAGATTTATTTGTGAAAAGTATAACGCAGTTGTGAACAATACAGCCCGTCGCGATATAACCTTCGTGGTTGAAAACGACGTTAAACACCAAATGAAGAAAGAAAGAAAGAAACAATACAGCAGATACATTTTACAGAGATTGGCGCCTGAATATGCATGTTTTGATGTAACCCTTAGGTTTTTTATTTCTTAAATCCTTTTGATACTGCGACCACCACCAAGCCCTGAACATCCCCCCCTCCCCCACCCATCCTTCCACCCCATGTATGTTGTAATTGTTCAAGTGTTTTTCTGTTGTATGGTTCTGTCCCTTTGATTAGGTGATGTCCTGTAATGTACAGCATTTACATGTAAAAAAAAAAAAAAAATCACAAAAAGAGAATAAAAAAAATAAAAAATAATTATAAAAAAACACATCATTCCTTCTTCAACAACACAATTCAGTTTTCTCGAACATTCAAAATAATTCAGTTCACAATACAGCCTTCTTGAACATTCAAAATAAACCCTCCCCAAGCATCCCACAGCCAGCATACTCTATCACTGCTTATCCAATTGAACATAAAGAGGAAAATATACAAACAACATAAGCTTACCCGCAAGACAACGCTCACATCTCAGTTAGTTTCCAATCTTCGGCTTGCGACAGACGCAACACCGAACTCAGCGCTATAAAAATCACCCCGACAAAAATATACGTCCGATGTCCAGAGAATCGTCCGAAAAAGGAAATCACAGGGACAAATCTCGCGTGATCTCACGTCATTCATCAAAATGAATTCAGACTGAAGGGGTGTCAAGTACCAACAGACAGAAATTTTACCTATGCAAATAACAGAATCGGCTATTCCGCCAGACCAGTTCAACGCATAGAAAGAATAGTCTTGGAAACAGTAGTGAATCCACAAGAGCTTGTAAGGGCTCCTGTGATGTCACACTAGTTGAATCCACGATAGCTTAGGGGTACCGTGATGTCAAAGAAAAAGTCAATCCACGATAGCACAAGGGTACCGTTTGTTCACATGGTCACACATGAACCACTTGTTTGAAATCAAAGGCAAAATCTCAATAATTATTGAATGATCTGTATGTATCTATGTATGTATGTATGTGCTTTTTTGTACTGAGTTATGTATTGGTTGGAATGTATGTAAATGGCGTGTGTGAGGGTGTGCATGTGTATGTGTGCACATGTATGTCACCATGTGTGCGGGCGTGTGTGTGTGTGACAGAGAGAGAGACGGAGAGAGATACAGAGAGAGAGACAGAGACAGAAACAGAGAGAGAGAGAGAGAGAGAGAGAGAGAGGTTGTACGTGGGCGTGCGTGTAAGCATGCGCGCGTGCGTGTGTGTGTGTGTGCTTAGTAAAACATAATATATAAATTGCAATTGTAAATACACACGTGTCTGCAGTGTAAATGCCACAATCTGTCCCCTGAGACATATGAGGTGTACAAATGGGTCCATTTTCCGGAGATGAATATCGTGTTATACATATACTGTTTATCTTTGAATCCTGAATAAACTATGCTAGATGTATGTATGTATGTATGTATGTATGTATGTATGTATGTATGTATGTATGTATGTATGTATGTATGTATGTATGTATGTATGTATGCATGCACGAACGTATGTATGTATGTATGTATGTATGTATGTATGTATGTATGTATGTATGTATGTATGTATGTATGTGTGTATGTATGTATGTATGTATGTATGTATGCATGCATGCATGCACGAACGAATGTATGTGTGTACGTATGTATGTATGCATGCACGAACGTATGTATGTATGTATGTATGTATGTATGTATGTATGTGTGTATGTATGTATATATGTATGGGCATGGCTAGCTGAAACCTGGATACAGATAGAGAGAGAGAGAAAAAACAAGTCGCGTAAGGCGAAAATACAATATTTAGTCAAGTAGCTGTCGAACTCACAGAACACGTGGAATTGACAAGAAGAGCGGGGTATTCGTTGCGCTGAGAAGGATAGCACGCTTTTCTGTACCTCTCTTTGTTTTAACTTTCTGAGCGTGTTTTTAATCCAAACATATCATATCTATATATTTTTGGAATCAGGAACCGACAAGGAATAAGATGAAAGTGTTTTTAAATTGATTTCGAAAAAAAAAATTTGATAATAATTTTTATATATTTAATTTTCAGAGCTTGTTTTTAATCCGAATATAACATATTTATATGTTTTTGGAATCAGCAAATGATGGAAAATAAGATAAACGTAAATTTGGATCGTTTTATAAATTTTTATTTTTTTTTACAATTTTCAGATTTTTAATGACCAAAGTCATTAATTAATTTTTAAGCCACCAAGCTGAAATGCAATACCGAACCCCGGGCTTCGTTGAAGAGTACTTGACCAAATTTTCAACCAATTTGGTTGAAAAATGAGGGCGTGACAGTGCCGCCTCAACTTTCACGAAAAGCCGGATATGACGTCATCAAAGACATTTATCAAAAAAATGAAAAAAACGTTCGGGGATTTCATACCCAGGAACTCTCATGTCAAATTTCATAAAGATCGGTCCAGTAGTTTAGTCTGAATCGCTCTACACACACACACACACACACACACGCACGCACGCACACACATACGCACATACACCACGACCCTCGTTTCGATTCCCCCTCGATGTTAAAATATTTAGTCAAAACTTGACTAAATATAAAAAAGAGAGAGAGAGAGAGGAGAACATTATGAGTGTGTGGGTGTGCGTGTGTATGTATGTGTGTGCATGTGTGTATGTAAGTGTGTGCGCATATGTGTGTGTTTGTTCGTGTGTGTGTGTGTGAGTGTGTATGTTTGTGTTTGTGAGTGTGTGTAAGTGAGTGTGTATGTTTGTGTTTGTGAGTGTGTGTGTGTGTGTGTGTGTATGTACGCGCGCGCGCTTGTGTGTATGTGTGTGTGTGTGTGTTGTTCATGGAATGTGTATTGATTATCGTTTTGGACATGTACATAAGCAGTCTGCTTGTTAACGTTCTTAATGTTGTTATTGTTTGTTGTTGTATCAAAGAAAATGAATAAAACACGCTTAAAACAAATATGTTTATTTTCTTGGGGTTACTGATGATACCGTTATGCGCGTCATTCAATAAAGCATGTTCTCTATTTGCTCTGTAAACCTCTTATTGCACTTTGATGTTTCATTATTTCAAAGAATTATAATATTACCAATCATAGCCATAACAATAAATCAGTTATTACTATCTGTTTTAGATTTGAAAAAATGGTCACTAAAATCTACCTCGGAGAAATCGTCAGACGAAAGCTTTACGACGACGACGAGGTATTTGCTGTCGACGATCACAGTACCTTGTCCAAGCGGTTTCGCTTGACACCAGACTATATCTCGTCAATACAGAGGTAAGACCAAGGAATACAAGGTAAAACATTCTACCTTCACTTTTCGATGGTAACAATAACGAATGAATTGGTTTTGTTCTTCTGGAATTTGCTGTTGCTCTTTTTACATTTAGTCAAGTTTTGACTACATAACATGAATATCAGAAACAGTTCAGTGTGTAACTTCTTTGCTTCCTATGTACGTGACATATCTCAATATACTGCCCTAAACTGTAAAATATCTACTGAGGAGACTGTGAAATGCGGGGTGCCTCAAGGTTCAGTGCTTGGGCCGATCTTGTTCTGTCTGTATATCAATGATCTGCCACTGCACATTTCTGATAGTAATGTAAGAAGTGATTTTTTTTGCTGACGATTCTTCTCTTCATGCAAGTGGAAAGTCTGTTCCAGTAATAGAGTCCTCCCTTCAAACAGCTTTAAACTATGTATATAACTGGTGTAGTGCTAACGCTATGTTTGTGCATCCAATACAAACTAAAAGTATGGTAATTGCAACCAGACAAAAACACCAGATTTCTCCACTCAAACTAAATCTTACTATTGGTACGCAATCAATTGAACAAGTTCAACAGCATCGCGTTTTAGGGGTAATTATTGATTGTGAATTCAAGTGGCAGGCACAATTACAGCATATTTGCAAGAAAGTAGCCAAGAACGTTTTCCTCCTATCCAAGTTAAAGCAATTTACGGACAGAAGGACTCTGGAAATGTTCCACCATGCTCATGTAATGCCTCACATTAATTATGTTTCGACGATCTGGGATGGCAGCAGTGATGTCCACTTGCAAAAGTTAGACTCTCTCTATCGTCGCTCGGCCAAACTCATCGTAAAGGATAATGCCTCAACAGATATGACATTAAAAATGCTTAACTTTCTTCCACTGGAAAAGCATCTCAAGTTAAACAAAGCAATTTTCATGCATAAATTGTATTACAGTAAAGTGCCGATTTACATTACATCATTATTTAATAAAGCTACCCTCAGATATGGGTCGGCCAACTTGATCCCACCAATTCCACGAATTGACCTGTATAAGACCAGTCTTGCTTTTTCGGGTACTTCAGTTTGGAATTCACTTCCATCATCCTTTAAGCACTTCAAGTCATTAAAAGGTTTTCAAAAATGTGTTAAAAAACACTTAATGTCTGAGTAGTTTAACGCCTTTTGATTTACCACACTTAGTATTACGTCAAAGATATGCTGTGCATTGTATATTCTGAACATATTTTTGTTGTACTATTGCTACATGTTCGATTGCTACCAGCTTGTATTTATATTTACCTGCATAGTATACATTTGATTTTATGAATAACCACATATGTATACTCTTCATGCCTCATCTTCATCATCATCATCATCATCATCATTATCATCATCATCATCGTCATCATCATCATCATCGTCATCTTTATTATCACGTGCTGAAGTTTTCCGACCTCCTTTTGTTGGTTAACTTTTTAATTTTTATTTTTTTAAATTATATCATTGTGTGTCTATGCGTCCCAAAGACAGATTGTAAGAAAAGGCGTAGCCTTAAATCTTAATCCTTGTTAAATAAAGTTCAATTCAATTCAATTCAATTCTCTCAGACTAGTTACCCAATGTGGAACGGGTGAACGAGACGGCGATGTGTTATACATAATTTGTGCCGCGGAATGTTAGAGCAGGTTTGATAGGAAATAATGTATGCTGGTGAAGTACACTTGTGTTGTTGTTGTACCTATTCAAAATGTTGATTTTTGCGCTGGAAATGTTTCTATGTTAGAGAGAGAGAGAGAGAGAGAGAGAGAGAGAGAGAGAGAGAGAGAGAGAGAGAGAGAGAGAGAGAGAGAGAGAGAGAGAGAGAACGAACGCACGAACGAACTTTATTACTCAAGGATGGAGATTTTAGGCTCACGCCTAGTCTTACAATCTGTCCCTGCTAAACTAAGACATAAAAATTAAGTAGATGTGCAACGCCAAGGCACTGCATACCCCAGCGAAAGACAAACCTCTCTCTTACTCTCTCTCTTTCTTTCTCAAACACACACACACACGAACACACACACACACGAACACATACACACACACACGCACACGCACACACACACACACACCACCCAAGTTACACACGTACACACATACACACTCACTCACACGCACTCACTCACTCTCTCACACACACTTCATACACACAAAACACACCCCCATACGCACATATAGACAGACGGACATAAACACCTTTACAAACAAACACACATACACACACACATACACTTACGCACACACACACACACACCCACCCACTCTCTCTCTCTCTCTCTTACTCTCTCTTTCTCTCTCTCAAACACACACACACACACACGAACACACACACACACACACACTGTACATACGCACAAACAAATACGCACATAGACAGTCGGACACACACACCTTTACAAACAAACACATATACACACTCATACACACACAAACATACACACAAACTCATGCACACACACATTAACACACACACACACTCTCTCTCTCTCAAACACACACACACACCCTCTCACACACACACACACACACACACACACACACACACACACACCCAAGTCACACACACACACATGCACACACTCACTAACACGCACTCACTCACTCTCACAAAAAACTTCATACACACAAAACACACACCCATACGCATTATGGACAGACGGACATACACACCTTTACAAACAAACACACATACATGCACGCACACA
>NW_027127096.1:165000-177500 GCF_037325665.1 Littorina saxatilis
AATTATGTTGTAACAATACTCATTTCCAATCAAAAGAATAAGAATGCATAATAAAAAAATAAAAACATCATAAGAAAATAAGTGAGTATGATTATTATGAGTATGATCACAGTCTCACTAACGCAAACAGTCATCCGTCAAGTCAAGTCTGCCAACACACAACTCACTCACACAACAACAACAGCAACAGCAATACAATTTAACAAAAACCATAATTCCAATAACAAAAAGACGTCCAAGAGTCGACCTCAACATCCACGCACACACAAGGTATACAAAGCACTACATGTCGACTAGAACACCGCACATTTGAACTACGGTAATACAGTTACTAAAAATACATACATTAAAGATACCCCAGCAACAGAGTACAGTAATAATTATGACAGAGAAACATGATAGAGGCCTCTAACATGTGATTGGTTGAAAGCATGGATAGCTCTGGGAACAAAAGAATTGCGGAAACGTGACGTTCTAGCAACCATAGCCCTCAGTCTACCACTCCTGTCAATGCGTCGAGAGTCAAATTCAGGTTTCAGTGGGTGTGTCTCGTCAGCCAAAATTGAGGTCAGTCGGTCAGTCAGTCGTCTCTGGCAAACTGATTCAATGGTCTCTTGTTTCCTGCCTACAACAGATCCAGCCTTCTTGACTAGCTTTTCTAGCCTGTCACTATCCTGTTTACTAAGGTTACCCCCCCAGCACACACATGCATATGTCAACACGCTACCAACAGTGGACAGATAGAACATCTGCAGGATGTCATTACGAACAGAGAACGATCTAAGCTTCCTTAGACAGTACATGCGCGTGTGCGCGGCTATCTTCAAGATTTGGTCAGTGTTGGCATGCCAAGACAGCTTGTTGTCGATCACTACACCTAGGTAGCGATAGCTTTCAACCTGTTCGACTTCAACACCAGCTATCACGATAGGCTTGTGTGCTACCTTTTTTCTTCTAGTGTCAAAAATCATTTCTTTAGTTTTTCCTGTGTTCAAGTCCAGGTAATTCTCGTCGCACCAGTCCACAAAGCTGCTAACTTCTTGTCTGTAGTGTGTGTCATTGTCGTCAGTAATCTGTCCTGTAAGTCCAGTATCGTCAGCAAATTTGTCGATGAAGCACGACCCGTGAGAACTCCTGCAGTCAGCAGTATACAGGGAGAACAGAAAAGGTGACAATACTGTTCCCTGCGGAAATCCTGTGTTGGTATTCAGTACACTAGATAGCACGGTCTGCGGAGCACCGGTGTTTGTGTTCGGGCCATTAGATGGTACTATACCAGCCCTAACAAACTGGGGTCGGTTGGTCAGATAGTCTGTGACCCACAATACAGTTGGAACGCTAATTTTCATCTTCAGTAGCTTTTCAGCAAGAAGGTGAGGCTGTATCGTATTGAACGCGCTAGAAAAGTCAAAAAACATCAGTCTAACACATGCTCCAGGTCATTGCTTTATGTGTGTGTGTGTGTGTGTGTGTGTGTGTGTGTGTGTGTCTGTGTGTGTGTGTGTGTGTGTGTGTGTGTGTTCGAGTGTTGAAGTGTAAGTTTCTGCTATTTTTTGTCATTGCTTTATCTGTGTGTGTGTGTGTGTGTGTGTGTGTGTGTGCGTGTGCGCGTGTGTGTGTGTGTGTGTGTGTGTGTGTGTGTGTTTGTATGTATTTGTGCGAGTGCCTGCCTGCCTGTGTGTGCGTGCGTGCGGGTATAATTGTGTGTCTGTTCCTTCATACGTTTGTTTGCGTGTGCGCGCGCGCGTGTGTGTGTGTGTGTGTGTGTGTGTGTGTGTGTGTGTGTTCGTGTGTGTGTGTGTGTGTGTTTGTGTGTGTGTGTGTGTGCGTGCGTGCGTGCGTGCGTGCATGCGTGCATTTGTAGTTGTGCGTCTGTTTATTCATTCGTTTGTTTGCAAGCACGCGCGCACATGTGTGTGTGTGTGGGGGGGGGGGTGTGTGCGTGTGCGTGTGTGGGTATGTGTTTGTATGTATTTTTGCGAGTGCCTGCCTGCCGGTGTGTGCGTGCGTGCGGGTATAATCATGTGTGCGTTTGTTTGCGTGCGCGTGCGTGCGTGTGTTTGTTTGTGCGTGTGCGTGCGTGCGTGCGTGCGTGTGTGTGTGTGTGTGTGTGTGTGTGTGTGTGTGCGTGTGTCCGATGGTGTGTGTGTGTGTGTGTGTGTGTGAGTGTGTGTGTGTGTGTGTGTGTGTGCACACCCCATCCCCCCTTACCACACACTATTATGAGCTGAGTATTTGTGCCTCGATATTTTATTGATTTTCTTACGTTTTATGTTGTTTATTATGATTCACCACACCCGAGTTTCTCGTAATTGAGATAAAAAAAAAAAGGCTCGCGCTGGACCCGAGTACTCTTCAGACTGGCTCACTCCCCCAGTATGAAAGTTTTTGTCTTGTGCACGTTTAAGACCAAGTGATTGATCTGTGTGAATTACAGGCATTCCCTTTGCTATATAGATACATTGCATGCGAGCCGAGGATGTGCGTGGTGACTGGCCTTTCTGTTTTATTTGATCACAGTGAAAATGCACACACACATTCACACACACCCACACACTCTCTCTCCCTCTCTCTCTCTCTCTCTCTCTCTCTCTCTCTCTCTCTCTCTCTCTCTCTCTCTCTCTCTCTCTCTCTCTCTCTCTCTTACACACACACACACACACACACACACACATCCATACACACACACACACACACACACACACGAGTACAGACTCATGCACGCGCACACACACACACACACACACACGCAAACACACACACACAAACACACACACACATACACACACACACATACACACACACACACACACAGTAACACTAACACATGTGCACAAAATGAACACACACACACACACCGCGCGAGAGAAAAAGACGTCAAAGACTTTTGACCGTGACGTAATCTTTTTATGACGTTATATTTCTCGTCAATGTGTGACGCGTTCGGCTGTTCTATGAGACTGCCTGGCTGGCTGTGGCTCCGCGAATTCCCCCCGCCGCCAAGTCGTTTTTTTGTGGTTTATTTCGCATTTAGGTCCCAGGTAACATTATGAAGTTTTAATACGATCAATCGGACCTATTATCAAGTTAGTGTATCAACTTTTGAACGAACTGCGCCCAGTAGTTTCCCAGCAATAAGCTGTTAAGTCGAGACACACACACAGACAATTAAAGTCTGCTGAGCCCTAGTACTAGCGTACTCGGGGATAATACAGTGTTCTATGTCTATGTCTATGTCTAACACACATGCACACACGCGCGTAGGCTAAACAAATCCAATCTTGACTTTCAACTTTATATAAACATACATCCTGTTCACAATTAACGAGGACAAACAAAATGTACAAATACCAAAGTACAACAATTTATGTTTTGTAAAAATTCGGACACACATTTTCCCAATTAATATGAAAGTCACTGAACTTATCTTCTTTTCACTACACCTTATATCTTGATTCTCCAAACACTGATTGATTTCTGCCTTTTCAAATTTACCAGGAACCCAAACGTTCGCTCTAACCAACCTATTTTGTCTAAAACAGTTTTACCGATACACAATCATTAACAAAAAAAGAGGTTTAACATAACCGACTTCGCTACCACAGAAACAAAAAATGTTTTATTCTCCTTAACATTGTGGTCAACAAAATCATTAGGCAAAAAAAAAAAATAGTCTGTTTACGGTATCCCGACCGACCCTATTTTTTTCGCGCGACCCTAGACTTTTTTTTGGCATTTGGGGTAATAAAAAAATAATAATAATAAAAAAATAAAAAAATCTTTGTTTTTGGGCAAAATAACTTAAAAACATGTTTTTTTGGAGAAACAAAATATTAAATAAAAAAAAATCTCGACCTACCGACCCTATTTTTTTTGCCTATGTTACCGTAAACAGACTATTTTTTTTTTGTGCCTTATTATATAGACAGTCATTCAATTTCAAGACAATCATCACAGCTTTGAACCGACCCTTTCGTTCAACCAGGCAGAAGCAACAACTATAATAAAAACTACAGCGCGATCAACGTTCGCCCATTAACGAACTCGCGATGAGATTTGTTTCCTCTGGTCACCAAGCCTACCGTTTACAAACGCATGCGCACTAATTGGGATTCCCCCAATTTCCTCGACCTTGACCTCAGAACTCTCGAAGCCACTACTTCGGCTTTCAATTTAGCTCTTGCATACCGAGTAGCTGGCAACTTTGCTTCCGAAGTTCCCACTTTCAATGTTAATTTGCAGGGTCTCTCACTTGACATCATTATACGACGATATCGCTTCTTAAGGGTCCTTACCCATCCAAAAGAAACCTCCAACGCATACTACAATTGCAGGACATTCCTGTTTTTTTTTAGGCAGCTCATTGGGAAATGAGCTCAGACAGAATATCGAAGACGTGAAATGCGTCAATCGAGCAACTGTCGTAACTTGGCTACAATGAGACGGTCGGCTACCTTGCACCATAAACACGAACTGTGACATTCTTGTTTAATTTAGGTGAAATGCTTGAAACAGAGTGGCTCAAAAGCGACAGTTCGATCAGTTACTAACCGAAAAAAACGAGCTCGAGTCATTCGGCGAAGGTGGCGAGCTTTCAAACCATCACGACTGAATAACTCATATTACATCTTATCATCACGCATTTTTCACACGAGTAGCATGGTGCAGTGGTTACGGATTCGGAAATTTGATCCGGCGCTCTGGGTTCAAGTGCCGCTGGGAGCAATATTTGGTTTAATTATTTTTTTTATTAATCTTTTTCTCTGTGTTCGGTTTTTGTCTCTGTGTTCATTTTTTTGTAATTGCGTAAAGAAACTGTCCTATGCTTTCACAAAAAATCCAATCTTGACTTTCAACTGTACATTAATATAAAAAGCAGGAAAAAAGAACAGAAAAAAAGATCAATAAAGACGGATGCTCCCCGATAACACAAAACAAGTCGCGTAAGGCGAAAATACAATATTTAGTCAAGTAGCTGTCGAACTCACTGAATGAAAGTGAACGCAATGCCATTTTTCAGCAAGACCGTATACTCGTAGCATCGTCAGTCCACCGCTCATGGCAAAGGCAGTGAAATTGACAAGAAGAGCGGGGTAGTAGTTGCGCTAAGAAGGATAACACGCTTTTCTGTACCTCTCTTTGTTTTAACTTTCTGAGCGTGTTTTTAATCCAAACATATCATATCTATATGTTTTTGGAATCAGGAACCGACAAGGAATAAGATGAAAGTGTTTTTAAATTGATTTGGACAATTTAATTTTGATAATAATTTTTATATATTTAATTTTCAGAGCTTGTTTTTAATCCGAATATAACATATTTATATGTTTTTGGAATCAGCAAATGATGGAGAATAAGATAAACGTAAATTTGGATCGTTTTATAAATTTTTATTTTTTTTTACAATTTTCAGATTTTTAATGACCAAAGTCATTAATTAATTTTTAAGCCACCAAGCTGAAATGCAATACCGAATCCCGGGCTTCGTCGAAGATTACTTGACCAAAATTTCAACCAATTTGGTTGAAAAATGAGGGCGTGACAGTGCCGCCTCAACTTTCACGAAAAGCCGGATATGACGTCATCAAAGACATTTATCAAAAAAATGAAAAAAACGTTCGGGGATTTCATACCCAGGAACTCTCATGTCAAATTTCATAAAGATCGGTCCAGTAGTTTAGTCTGAATCGCTCTACACACACACACACACAGACACACACACACACGCACACACGCACGCACATACACCACGACCCTCGTTTCGATTCCCCCTCGATGTTAAAATATTTAGTCAAAACTTGACTAAATATAAAAAGGGTTGAAGCTGCCTGCATGCAACTGAGATAACAATATAAAAAAAGGAGAAAAAAAGTTCAACATAATCATTTATTTTTCTCCCTAACATTCAGGTCAACAAAGTCATTGTCATAGCTAGGCAGTCATTCGATTCCAAGACAATCATCACAGGTTTGAACCGACCCTTTCGTTTAACCATTCAAAAAACAACAGCAATAACGCTGTTAGTACAACAGCGCGCTCAACGTTTGCCCTTTTCGCGAGGAGACTTGTTTCTTCTGGTCGCCAAGCTTACCGTTAACAAACGCATGTACTAGTTGGGATTCCCCCAATTTTCGCGACCTTGACCGAATACTCTCGAAGTCAGCACTACGGCGTTCATGCATAGGGAACAGTTAGAAAGATAACTTCGGGAGTTCCCACTTTCAAAAGAGGCCTCTACTTCCAGTGTTTCTGACTTCCAGTTCATGCATACGGGCCCTGAACTTGGTTGCTTCTGTCTTCTTCAGGTTAACGATAGGGCGACCTGGAATGTGCGTGGAGTTAGTTTCATAGTCAATGTCACGCTACCCTTTATCCGGCCTGTCTTATGCCAATAACTCTAAAGCAGGATTATATGGACATTGGCCATATAATCACACACTCATATACCCAAATCACTCATGCTAGTAACCATTTAAACATTCAAATTAATATTTAAACTAGCATGCAAGTATTTAACAATATTTCTTAGATATAATCATAAATATCATAGGCAAATATACAATAGTAGAAACCCACTATACTGCGCTTGCAGACAAACAAACAAACAAACGGCCGGTCGACTCAGACGTATGCATATATACCAAAGTAACAAACTGCATGTCCCTAAAGTTATTTCCTATAACTCCGATTCATATATTACAAATAAAGACTCACCGCATCTCGGTCGCATGTACTAGACAAGTCATTATGCCCTTCACTAGTCCGATCTCCGAAAACGGACTTGCTGCTGCTGTAGCTGGATTCTGTTTCTTGGAACGCAAGCTTCCCCGACTGAAGTATAATTCCCAGTTTCTAAATTCATATATCAAATGAAAACAGTTCACAAACATTTATAACGTAAACTACGAAAAGCACGAGAAATACTAAATAGCGCACACACAGGCAGTAAAGCCCAAACACAAACACAGGCGTTTTTTATGGATTTAATTCAACATTAATGTGATCGCCGGATTTGCAGTGCCAGGTCGTATCCATTACACAAACGAGACAACTGAAGAAATTTAACAACTGAAGAGATGTAAAGTGGCACGCATCGATGTGATCTCACAGCGATTGAAATCTTTGGTGACAAGTATCTGCTATTTGTACTTAAATGACTGTGTTTATTTATACATTAGCTGTCTACAAGAGTTGACAACATTTGATATGAAGATAAACACGTTACTCTTTGACAAATATGTAGATTGTTCCCCTTGAAATACATTGCTCTGGTTGGTTGGTTGCACGCTGAAATCACACTGCTTGCGTCAACAATAGGATCAAGTCTATTCTGAAGCGGCACTACCGCGCCGCCGAATTCATTGTTTCCCATTCCGCCACACGTTGCATGAAAATAAAAGAAGGCCAAGTACACGTCATAATCCCTAATCGTAATTTGCACAACAAAAAGGTTAAGAACACTTAAAAGAAAAGGCAAATACTAATAACTTACTGAACAGGCGAATATGATGACAGCTCTGTAGTTTTAAGACTAGAATAAAAGCAACGAACAGGTTACTTTTGACGTCAAAAAACAGTATGACGTGATATCTTGAACTTCTGATGTGCTTTGGTCCTGGGGCCAGTTTCATATAAGCGCTGTTTGGCGTTCCTAGGAATATGGCCTTAAGGTGGCACTATCAGCTGAAGACTCACGAAAAATTGCAAAAAATCATAAAAAAATTTGTTTTTGTTCTTTCTGCATGAAATTTGGTCTACATATTCAAAATTGTATAGTCTTTCACCTTGAGTTCTCAATTTGGGTGTAACTCTAATATTTATGTGCTAAAAATGAAATTTTCTTCCTCACTTGTAATTACGAAATAATGAAATATTGTATTCTTTTATACATGATTGCATTAACACTAAAGGGAGTAGGGCTTAGATCTTTGGGGACATTAAAATATGCTTCAAGGACTGGCTTTTGATCCTCTGGCTACCTTGCATCATGATTATTTTTTGTTTGTTTTGATTTTAGAAAATGTACTTATTTTGACGTTAAAATTCAACATTAAACATACCATATTTTCATTATATAAAGAGTTTTAGTTATGCCTGAGGAACAAAAGCCAGCCACAAGTGTTCTAAAACTGTGCCCTAAATTTGAAGAAAATATCTTTGATAGTTTTTAAAATATCTTGTCAAAACCGTTAAAAACTTGCCACACCAGCTATGTTACAGTGAAAAAAGTAAATAAATCGACAAAAGTCTGGAGGGTTTAAATCAAGTAAGTATTGCTACCACTAAATGTCAAACCTCGTTGTGTTGAGTCGATTGCCGAATGTGGAAGCTTTTTTTTTTAAATTGCACAAAAGTCAGACCATTTAATCTGCAACATTGACACTCATGCCGTAAAGTGCAGAAGACATTTCAAGTCATGTGAGATATTAGTTCTGCTGTTATGCGACATACCAGAAAGAGTTTTAAAGATAAAGATGTACCCTGTCCCATAGAACAGAACAAAATTAAATATAGCATGCATTCAGAAAATTGAAAGCTTCAATTTACACTTAAATTGAATACAGTTTTAACAACGGCTGTTCACAGCGCACTTGTTTAAACGCACACAAAAATTCTTGGAAAATGTTTTTTCAAGAGCCATTGATCAGTTAAGCGTGTCGGCAGTGAGTTTTGCTAGGCGTAGGCCGACATTTGCGCTCAGCGCTCTGAATGAGTCAACTTCTTAAAAACTACTTTCGCGTTGAAATCCTCATACCACCCATGCCTGATGAAATATGTACATGAACTCAGAGTATGTGGCGCATCTGTCATTGTTCTTGAAGATGTTAACAAATCAAAATTGTTCGATTAGTCAGCAAAAACCTACCGTTAATTTAAGAACTTTCTGACATGACAAATAACAGCAGAACTAATATATATCTCAAATGACTTAACATTTCTTATGTACTTTACGACATGTGTTAGCACAAATCACGGAAAGTTTGAAGACAATGAGTTAACGAGTTACTCAATCTACCATATTTTGTCTCATTTCCCACTAAAACGGCTCCAAAAACTGCCATTTATGCCTTCTGAGAGGATTGACACCTACACCGCTCAGCCATAGCGTCCATGTTAGACAAGATTTGTGAACAAAACTGACTGATTTGGATGCAGATTTGAGTGTTCTGTCTAAGGACATGCTAAACATGTTTCGTTTTAGCAGTTCTGATTTTTTTATTAATGTTAATGCGGGAACCTTGATTTTGCGAAGTGTTGTAGGTTCCACTGTATCGATACTAAGTCACGTAAACTCAATCTGTTTTCTGAACAAGGTAAGAGAATAAAACTGGTTTTACGATAAACGACCTCATCAGAAAGATCTGCCCTCAAACGCATCTGTAAAGTTTTTTTTTTATGGCGAGTAGTGTAGATCATACGTTTGTTGCCAATCTTTACTTGCACAATTTTACAAAGCACAATGAGTCAGAATGTGTAAAGTTAATGCGATACAGTATTCGATGGCAGACGTGTGCATTAAAATTCAAAGCATAAGGTATGTATTTTGTTTTTACCTGAAAAAAGGGGGGGGGGATGTGTGAAGTTAATGCGATACAGTATTCGATGGTAGACATGTACATTAATATTCAAAGCATAAGGTATGTATTTTGTTTTTACCTGAAAAAAGGGGGGAAAAGTGCAACCTGTCAAATCATTTCCGAATATGTTTGATAGTTTTTGCTTGTTATTGAAGAATGTTTTTAAAAATTAGTATTATCAAAAAACACAAACTATTCTTGGGCCCGTTGCTCAGAGTTTATGGGGTGACTGCAGAGTAAAAACATGCTATGTTAGTTAGTTAGTTAGTTAGTTTAGTTAGTTAACTGTTGCTTTTAGGGTCCAGCGGACCGTTTAGGCCAAATCAGGACCCATTATGGCTATGTGAGACAAAGTTACATACACACTTTTCTGATCAACCTTGATCTTGTTAATGCAAGGCAGGTACTACTATGGCCATTGCATATAATACTCTGCCAACAAATTGTTGCACCCATTTTCGTAACCCCACTAGACCATTCATTCAAGTGTCAATTCATTCAAACTTTCTTTGTCATTAAAGGCCATCCACTTGGCTATCTGGCACACTTTTGGAATACAAGATTTATTTTACATGGGTTACATGATCGCCTCTTAATTAAGGGTACCCCCAAAATCGACCCTATACAAACGTTCGGCACCAATTATACATCGCAGAAAATTCAGAATAGGCACAATTTGGCAACTTCAACATACGAGGATAAAGCCAAATCAATTGTGTTGCCTTTAATGTCATAACACGTTTGAATGAATGAACACAGAAATGAATGTTTTAGTTAGGGTACGAAAATGGGTGCAATAAGATTTGACTTTGTTTGATTTTTCTTTCGTTTGTTAAACATATCACTGAAATCAGGAAACTCTACTGCTCTTTGTGGGCTGATGCAAACTAAAATGAGAAAAAAAAAATCACCAACTTACTTAAACATCGTGGTCAATCAGTGTAAAGTTGACAACACTATGTGTGACCCTCCACCACGGAATGAGTCGCATGTCACCTTTGCATGATTTTCATATTTTTACATTTTCTTAAAGAGTTTTTTATGCTCTATCCAGTGGTGAAAACCGTTTTAGAAAAGAGCGAAAACTGTTTGAGTTATAAGCCTGTGACTAAGGTAACCCTCACACTGTTACCAGACACTCCCCGGACTTATATTAAGCCTAGCGCAGAACCGCGCGAGACGACATGCGACTCATTTCGTGGTGGAGGGTCACATATAATCCCTCTAGCATGTTTTTGTTGTTGCGACATTAATATCATGAAATAATCATAAAACAAAAAATATCACATAAAACCTCGTTAAGTGTGTATGATTCAGAATTACTAGTCACTGTGTGTAGAACTGGGACACCTAGAACAAGGTTGGGGTCAAAATCAACATTCAGAATTATTAGTCACTGTGTGTTGAACTGGGACACCTAGAACAAGGTTGGGGTCAAAATCAACATTCAGAATTATTAGTCACTGTGTGTTGAACTGGGACACCTAGAACAAGGTTGGGGTCAAAATCAACATTCAGAATTATTAGTCACTGTGTGTTGAACTGGGACACCTAGAACAAGGTTGGGGTCAAAATCAACATTCAGAATTACTAGTCACTGTGTGTAGAACTGGGACACCTAGAACAAGGTTGGGGTCAAAATCAACATTCATAATTATTAGTCACTGTGTGTTGAACTGGGACACCTAGAACAAGGTTGGGGTCAAAATCAACATTCAGAATTACTAGTCACTGTGTGTTGAACTGGGACACCTAGAACAAGGTTGGGGTCAAAATCAACATTCAGAATTACTAGTCACTGTGTGTAGAACTGGGACACCTAGAACAAGGTTGGGGTCAAAATCAACATTCATAATTATTAGTCACTGTGTGTTGAACTGGGACACCTAGAACAAGGTTGGGGTCAAAATCAACATTCAGAATTACTAGTCACTGTGTGTAGAACTGGGACACCTAGAACAAGGTTGGGGTCAAAATCAAAATCAAAATTCAGAAAATTGTCACAGTACTATATCCCCTCTCTTTTTAGGTCACTGAATTAATAATGTTACATAGAAAAACTGACGGAATTTACGAGAAACAGTGTTCAAAATGGTGCATATTCCAAGAAAGTGAATTGAGGGCAGGAGCTAACATAAAATACATCGTTTTTCTCTTCAAGTCATTTGCCCACAACATTCATGAAACAGAACTGTTTGTGTTAACATTTTGTGTGAATTTGCCTCAATATACGTAGAATGATAGTATATTGTCTCACATATTTTTTCTCTAAGATTGACTTTAGTACAAATTATTAAATGAAAAATAAGCAAAGCGTTGAATCAAAACATGTTAACTCACGGATGACATATTAATTTCGACACTATTCATCAGAATGATTTGAACTTTTGCAGAAAGGTTTTAGACATCCTGATAGATGTTTTGTTCGAAAGCTCTAAGAAAAAAAGTTAAAGAGATACACATTTTCCAGTTTTCATAAATTTAGTACCCACAAAGTCAACATTTGTATCACTTTAACTTTTTTTCTTAGAGCTTATCCTCTCGAACAAAACATCTATCAGAATGTCTAAAAACATTTCTGCAAAAGTTCAAATCATTCCGATGAATAGTTTTGAAATTATCTTGTCATCCGTGAACTAACATGTTTTGATTCATCGCTTTGCTTATTTTTCATTTAATAATTTGCACTAAGTTGAGAAAAAAAATCAGTACTCACCCATACAAGGACAGCACAGTGATACGACTTTTTGCTTATGAAAGCTTCATCAGGAAACCGACAAAAACAAAGAACAACATAAAGCTGTTATGTTTTTGTTTTTCAACTTTGTTCATCTCACCACAGTCACTCGGTTATTTAGATTTTAATTTTTACTAAGTCAATCTAAAAGCAAATTTTGTTTTTGAATATATTCTATTACTCTA
>NW_027127096.1:182500-186717 GCF_037325665.1 Littorina saxatilis
TTCCAGAGACAACAGCGATGGCTACAACGACAGGGACAGCCCGAGGGACAGACGAGACGCAGTGCATGCAGCCCGCGACCTGGCCAGCCACTATCGACGTCACGGTACCGCCTCAGGTGCCAGCCACAGTTCCAGCGCCGCTCCACGTTCCGGTGCCTGGTCCAGCTCTAACTTCAGTTCCAGCTCCCGTGCCGACACCGATGCTTCAGTCGGTCACGGTGCCTGTTCCTCTTCCAGTTCCAGCATCTCCTCTGGTGGTGGCGGTTCCAGCGAGCGTGCCAGTCACCATGCCAACCCTGATGGATTAGCCGGGGAGAGCGCAGCGCTCCCTGGTTCTCGTGATCGTGAAACACGGTCACATGCAGCGTCCAGAGGGACGGGCAGAGGTAGGGGTCGACCTACTGTTTCGTGGAGATAGGGATACGGCCGGCCCCAACCTTTAGTTTCTGCACAGTGTTTTAATGGACAGACAACTGACGACAGGTATGTGCACATGAGTGGTGAATGTATTAACGCTAGACGTGAGAGCAAAGACAACACAAGGGGGACTAACACTGATACAAGTATGAGTTCAAAATCAGACGAGTACAGGGGAAGGTTTCATGATCAGCGTTCCCATCAAGCTAGTGATACATTTAGTGTAGGTAAAGCAGTGTCTTTTTTGGTGTGGAACGTGGGAGGTCTTGCCTCTCAGCTTGGTGATACAGATTTTTCTGCCTATGTTGGAAAGTTTGATATTGTATGTTTTATTGAGACGTTTATTGATGACTCCTTTGATCTGTCCCTACACTTTAAAAATTACGTACAATTTATGTCTCCAGCTATCAAGCTCTCACATCAGGGTCGCAAGTCAGGGGGTATTGTCGTGATGTGTAAGAAAAACATAGCAAAGCACGTTGAATTGGTTGACTCCTCACATGATCATATGCTAGTCTTGAAACTGTCAAAACACGTGTGTGGTGGTGATCGAGATATTGTGTTCGTGCCAGTGTATGTGCCACCATGTGGGAGCCCTTATTACCAAAAGACAGACTCCTCGTGCCATCTAA
This sequence comes from Littorina saxatilis, assembly GCF_037325665.1. Taxonomy (NCBI): domain Eukaryota; kingdom Metazoa; phylum Mollusca; class Gastropoda; order Littorinimorpha; family Littorinidae; genus Littorina; species Littorina saxatilis. Next base: position 183,550 of record NW_027127096.1, read on the forward strand.
ATGAAGTGGAGCTATGTTTAAGTGATGTTTTAGAAATGACAAGTGATTGCCACACGCTCTTGTGCGGTGATTTTAATTCTAGAACATTAGACTACCAGGTAGATACGCAGAACATTTTTGACCTCCTTGATCAAGACTCGCAAGGTCATGACCATGACACGATTTCACATGGTAGAATGACTGAAGACTATACACTAAATGGGTTTGGTACAAAACTTATCGATCTATGTGTATGCTTTGATCTCAAAATCTTGAATGGTGTTTGCAATGCGGACAACTCGTGCAAGTTTACTTATATCTCCCATAGTGGTAACAGTGTGGTGGATTATTGTTTAGCCTCTGTTGACCTAGCCAATAACATTCACGATTTAACCATTGGCGACAGAATTGAATCAATGCATATGCCTGTGACCTTTGCGCTTGGGTTGAAAGGGAATCAGCGCCAGCCCCCTAAACAAGCACGTGTCTCAAAAGTTGTGTGGAACGATGCAAAAAAGAATGATTTTATTGAAAGTGTTAAATCAGACGATTTTAAAGCTAAGTTAAAGGAAGCGTGCGACATCATCAGCGCAGACATGGACGAGGGGCTGGAGATTTTTAACAAAGCAATGTTACAGTCGGCAAGGTGCATGACCAAAAAAGTCGGAGGTGACGATGAAGGTAGAAGTGCGTCCTCATGGTTTGATGTTGAATGTTTGGAAAAGAAGCGATCTGCGAGACGGTTGCTGAGAAGTTACCAAAGAATTAAAACAGAAGATAAAGAAGAAAAAGAGATAGCAAAGCAAAAGTACGCTGAAGTCAGGAAGGAGTATAAAGACCTTCTTCGAACAAAGCGAACAGAGTACAGGTTAAAACAAGTTCATAACTTAGTGCTCTCTGCTGATAAACCAACGGAATTTTGGAAGGAAATAAGGAAATGTAATAGAAAAGAGGTGCACTCCAACTCCGTACCAAAAGAGGCATGGTACGAACATTTCAAGGATGTTTTAAATACCGATACAGTTGAAGGTGAACCCGAAGACGATCAGTTGCCTGATACAGGTATCAGTGACGAAATTCTTGACAGTGAAATAACTGAAATTGAAATTAGTAAAGCAATCAGAAATTTGAAAAATGGTAAAGCGGCAGGGTTTGATGGTGTGTTGAATGAAATGTTGAAAGTGTCTGAAAGTCTTATTTTACCCTTTTTAGTTAAATTGTTCAACAACATTCTCGAGAAGGGGGTGTACCCAAGAGAGTGGTCCAAGGCCATTATTGTGCCGTTACATAAAAAAGGAGACTGTGATAACCCTGATAATTACAGAGGAATTTCCCTCACCAGTACGATGAGCAAAATTTTTATGTCTGTTCTGAACGACCGCCTGTCTGTGTGGTCAGAAAATAATAACATTTTAGATGAAAGCCAGGCTGGCTTCCGGAGGAATTACTCAACTATTGATCATGTGTTTACCCTTTACGCTTGCGTCCAGAAACAATTTTCACAAAAGGCCAAACTGTATGTAGCCTACATAGATTTTTGTAAGGCTTACGATAGCATTAAGCGCCCCGTGCTCTGGTCAGTGCTTTTTCGATTAGGGATACAAGGCAAAATATTTAAGGTGTTAAAGAGCATGTATGAAAACGTGAAAGCATGCGTGCGGTGCGGAAACGAATACACTGATTTCTTTGAATGTATGCAAGGCCTTAAGCAAGGTTGTGTAGCCTCACCGACAATTTTCTCGTTTCTGATCAACGAACTGGCGCAGGATGTCATACAACGAGGCAGACATGGGATACGTTTATCTCCGTCTGAGTTAGAACTGTTTGTAATGCTTTTTGCTGACGACATTGCGCTGTTATCCAGCACTGTAGTAGGCCTACAAAACCAGCTTAATGTCCTGCGCTGCTCTGCAGATAAACTGTGTCTGAACGTGAACTTGACAAAGACTAAGGTCATGGTTTTTAGAAAGGGCGGGCACATTGCACAGAAAGAGAAGTGGTTCTACGGAATGGATCGTCTTGAGATTGTGAACTCGTTTAAATATCTCGGTGTAACCCTTTCCACCCAACTGAGCTGGAACATTGCAGTAGAAACAAAGACAACTATGGCGAAAAAGGGAGTGATCGAAATCGTTAGATTACTGAACAGACTTGGCTGCCATTCGGCAAAGGTGTTTTTCAAACTGTTTGACGCACGGATCGCTCCTATGCTCTTGTATGGTTCAGAGCTATGGGGATATGGAAAGTATGACTCTGTGGAAAGGGTCCACCTGTTTGCGTGTAAAAAGTTTCTGAAAGTGACAATTCGAACTCCAAACAACATTGTGTATGGTGAATTGGGAAGACATCCGCTGTATATTAACTCTGCAGTCAGATGTGTGAAATACTGGTTTACACTGCTGAAGCAACCTGATTCAAGATATTCCAAGATTGCATATAAAGCTTTATGTAATTTGGCATCGAAGGGCCACACAAATTGGGTCTCACATGTGCAGAGTCTTTTATGTTGTAATGGTTTTGCTGCTGTGTGGATGTACGGAACGGTTGGGAATGAGAAGTGTTTCTTACAAGAGTTTAAAAGACGTTTACAAGATTGTTTTTGTCAAGAATGGTTCTCCTTTTTAGAATGCAGTGAACGTTTTGACATTTATAATTGTTACAAAACATGCTTGGAAAAAGAGAAATACATTGAATTAATCGAAGATATTAAGTACAGAGTTGCTCTTACTCGTTTCCGCGCAGGAGTATCCGAAATCAACGCTCACAAGTTTCGGTACGCACCAAACCAAACGACAAGAAACTGTCCTCTCTGTACAGCTGATAGAGAAGATGAACACCATGTTGTATTTTTATGTCCTTTTTATCAAGACCTTCGAGCAAAGTATTTGAAAATCTCGAACTCTAAGACGCTGCAACAACAACTTGTGTATTTCTGTGGCAATAATGAGGAAAATGTGATGAACAGCTTCAGCAGATTTGTGTTCTTCATGCTACAGAAGAGACGAACCCTTATAAATGAGGTTCAGTGATATGTCATCAGGGTTTTAATGTATAATTTGTTGAATTTTATGCGTGACTATAATTTATAACTGTGCAGATACTATTGCTGTTATTTTAACCACTATTGTAAGGGGCTGTGGCCTTAGACAATTAAAGATTTGTTCTTGTTCTTGTTCTCTCTCTCTCTCT
>NW_027127097.1:0-5566 GCF_037325665.1 Littorina saxatilis
AATAACAAGTCGCGTAAGGCGAAAATACAACATTTAGTCAAGTAGCTGTCGAACTCACAGAATGAAACTGAACGCAACGCAACGCAGCAAGACCGTATACTCGTAGCACCGTCACTCCACCGCCCGTGGCAAAGGCAGTGCCAGTGGAATTGACAAGAAGAGCGGGGTATTCGTTGCGCTGAGAAGGATAGCACGCTTTTCTGTACCTCTCTTCGTTTTAACTTTCTGAGCGTGTTTTTAATCCAAACATATCATATCTATATGTTTTTGGAATCAGGAACCGACAAGGAATAAGATGAAAGTGTTTTTAAATTGATTTCGAAAAAATAATTTTGATAATAATTTTTATATATTTATTTTTCAGAGCTTGTTGTTAATCCAAATATAACATATTTATATGCTTTTGGAATCAGCAAATGATGGAGAATAAGATGAATGTAAATTTGGATCGTTTTATCAAAAAAAATTTTTTTTTTACAATTTTCAGATTTTTAATGACCAAAGTCATTAATTAATTTTTAAGCCACCAAGCTGAAATGCAATACCGAAGTCCGGGCTTTGTCGAAGATTACTTGACCAAAATTTCAACCAATTTGGTTGAAAAATGAGAGCGTGACAGTGCCGCCTCAACTTTCACGAAAAGCCGGATATAACGTCATAAAAGACATTTATCAAAAAAATGAAAAAAAAACGTGTGAGGATATCATACCCAGGAACTCTCATGTCAAATTTCATAAAGATCGGTCCAGTAGTTTAGTCTGAATCGCTCTACACACACGTCACACACAGACAGACAGACACACACACACACACACACACGCACATACACCACGACCCTCGTCTCGATTCCCCCCTCTACGTTAAAACATTTAGTCAAAACTTGACTAAATGTAAAAAAACAAGTCGCGTAAGGCGAAATTACTACATTTAGTCAAGCTGTGGAACTCACAGAATGAAATTGAACGTAGTCCGCCGCTAGTGCAAAAGGCAGTGAAAGTGACGAGCCTGTTTGGCGCGGTAGCGGTTGCGCTGTGCTTCATAGCACGCTTTACTGTACCTCTCTTCGTTTTAACTTTCTGAGCGTGTTTTTAATCCAAACATATCATATGTATATGTTTCTGGAATCAGGAACCGACAAGGAATAAGATGAAAGTGTTTTTAAATTGATTTCGAAAATTTTATTTTGATCATAATTTTTAATTTTTTTAATTTTCAGAGCTTGTTTTTAATCCAAATATAACATATTTATATGTTTTTGGAATCAGAAAATGATGGAGAATAAGATGAACGTAAATTTGGATCGTTTGATAAAAAAATAATGTTTTTAGATTTTTAATGACCAAAGTCATTAATTAATTTTTAAGCCACCAAGCTGAAATGCAATACCGAAGTCCGGCCTTTGTCGAAGATTGCTTGGCCAAAATGTCAATCAATTTGATTGAAAAATGAGGGTGTGACAGTGCCGCCTCAACTTTTACAAAAAGCCGGATATGACGTCATCAAAGACATTTATCGAAAAAATGAAAAAAACATCCGGGGATATCATACCCAGGAACTCTCATGTCAAATTTCATAAAGATCGGTCCAGTAGTTTACTCTGAATCGCTCTACACACACACACGCACACACACACACACACACACACACACACACACACACACACACACACACACACACACACACAAACACACACATACACACATGCACACATACACCACGACCCTCGTCTCGATTCCCCCCTCGATGTTAAAACATTTAGTCATAACTTGACTAAATGTAAAAAGTAGGGGAGTAGGGGGTTCCAGCTTAGGAAAGTGTTCTTAACTTGAATAATTTCTGAGGCTGAAGGTATTTATCTTCTGGGAAGTGAAGACCTCTCTCTCTGTGTCTCTGTGTGTGTGTCTCTCTCTCTCTCTCTCTCTCTCTCTCTCTCTCTCTCTCTCTCTCTGTGTCTCTGTGTGTCTCTCTCTATCTGTGTCTCTGTGTGTCTCTCTCTCTCTCTCTCTATCTCTCTCTCTCTCTCTCTCTCTCTCTCTCTCTCTCTCTCTCTCTCTCTCTCTCTCTCTCTCTTTCCCTCCCCGATTCTTAACGCAAGAAGTCAAGTCAAAGTCATTCAAGTTTTGTAGTTCATTTAACTGCAACGCATGGATCTGCATGTAAAGAACCACGCATGTCCGTGTCATACTTCACCAGATTATCATCTCGAGGCAAAATTTATTAGTGAAATTTAAGGTACGTACCAGGTCAACAAGCTTTTGCTTTTGATACCTTACTCTCGTTATTTTCCATTTTCTAGCTAATCCAAACCGGCCTCGTGCAGGAAAACATTAACTTGGGGATGTGGTGCTTTGACTCAAATGCATCTTCGAAAACGATGAATGGCCTCAATAGTTGCAGATCATTGTTTTGGAAACAAGTGTTATTAACTTGGCTTGACAATAAAAGTGTTTTCTGTGGTTTAATTGCTCCAAGCCACACACGAGAAAGAAAAAGAAAAAGAAAAAAAAAAGGCAAAAAATAATTGTAGTCGCAAACATGCATGCAACTGAGGTTTAAAAAAAAAAAAAAAAAAATTGGGGATTTGGTAATACAAAACGAAACAGATTTTCGTTTGTCTTTATGTTACATGCACCACCACTGCAATTTAGTAATTTAGAGATAAAAAAAGTTAATTTGATTTGATTGATTTAATTTGATTTGATGTCATGATCTGTATGTACTTTGACAACCGATTTGACATGGGTTTCCTGTACTTTAAGCTTTACTTTGTTCAACCCGAGCACGCAGGAAACCAACAACATTTTGATTATGTAACGCTCAATCAAAGCAGAAGAATACAGAGCCCCTTTTCGGCGGAGAAAGATGTGAACTCACTGGTCAAATGGCAATGGAAATAGCCTCTCGAGTTTCTTCCCCTCTCCCCTCTCTCCCCTCATTTCCGTGATAACCTTGCCACCGGAAGTTGTCATATTGACTGGCGCAGGCGTCAGATCATTCGTCACCCGCCATATTGATTGTGTGTGCTGTCCCTTAGCGCGCCAAGAAAAGCAACTCACATGTCCCTGAATGGACGTCTTGGCTAACAATGGCTTGCTCCCAGGGACCGTAAAACTCGACCAAGAATAATCGCGATCTAGGCTTTGTGTGAGAGAGAAACTTATTTTGCAGCTACCCTCCCCACCCCACCCCCCACCCCCCTCCCCATCTCTGGGTGTGTAGATCTTTCTTTGCTGTGCGAAGCATTCTGATGAATATTTGGCTTCGAGAGAACGATAAAGTACTTTCAGAATGCAGGTGTGATCTCGGCTTTTGTTTCCTTGAAAACCTTTATTTATTTCCACCGTTTTCATGCTGTGTACATCATTGCTGTTCGAAGAATTCTGATGAATATTAATTTGGCTTTAAGGGAACGATACAGTACTGTCAGAATGCAGGAAGTTGTGATGGGGCTTCTATTTCCTTGGAAAACTTTATTTACAGTAACTTTCCCCCGTTTTCTTGCTGTGTACTTCTTTGCTGAGCGAAGCTTTTTTTTTATATGGGTTAAGATATTCCAGAGGAAGGTGGGTCTATGAAAGAACATAACAGTTATTTTATAACACAGGAGCGAATGAAGTCTATTTCTTTCAAATGTTATCAACATTTTCAGTTTACTCATGAACGTGTGTCCCTGCAGTTACTATAAGTTGTCGTCTTTTTGTGTTCGCAGTGTCTGGCTTTAAAAATGAAAAAAATAATTGTGTTCTAACATCTGTCGTTTTAGTAAATATGCAGTTTCAATTCTTTTATCTTGCAATCTGTATTGACACACAACTGTTTTTTTCTCGCAACTAATCTCGAAGCCAAAAGCAACAATGTTCTGGTCGATAACAGATTATCTCATTATTCTTCTTTCCCTTTCGTCTTTCTCTCTTTCCCTTTGTCCGACGATCAGCTTGAATATATATCTCTTTTCTCTTACAATCTTTCCTTTCCTTTTCGTTTTTAATTTCGTCCTGCCTTATTCTTTACTGGTTTTCATTTGCCCGTTCCCTCTCCCTCTCCCTCTCCCTCTCCCTCTCTCTCTCTCTCTCTCTCTCTCTCTCTCTGTCTCTCTCTCTCTCTCTGTCTGTCTGTCTGTATCTCACTTCTTTCTTCCTTTTTTTTAATTTTTTTTTAACATTTAGCCAAGTTTTGACTAAATGTTTTAACCTAGAGGGGGAAGGGTCGTGGTGTGTGTGTGTGTGTGTGTGTGTGTGTGTGTGTGTGTGTGTGTGTGTGTGTGTGAGTGTGAGTGTGTGTGTGACGGTGTGTGTGTGAGAGTGTGTAGAGCGATTCAGAGTAAACTACTCGACCGATCTTTATACAATTTTACATAAAAGTTCCTGGGAATGATATCCCCAGACGATTTTCATTTTTTTCATAAATGTCTTTGATGACGTCATATCCGGATTTTTGTAAAAGTTGAGGCGGCACTGTCACACCCTCAGTTTTTAATGAAATTGATTGAAATTGTGGCCAAGCAATATTCGACGAAGGCCGGACTTTGGTATGGCATTTCAGCTTGGCGGCTTAAAAATTAATTGATGACTTTGGTCATTAAAAATCTGAAAATTGTAATCAAAATTATTTGTTTCATAAAACAATCCAGAAACAATTGTATCTTATTATTTATCATTTTCTGATTCCAAAAACATATAAATATGTTATATTTGGAATAAAAACAAGCTCTGAAAATTCAAAATATAAAAATTATGATTAAAATTAAATTTCCGAAATTGATTTAAAAACAATTTGATCTTATTCCTTGTCGGTTTCTGATTCCAAAAACATATAGATATGATATGTTTGGATTAAAAACAAGCTCAGAAAGTTAAAAAGAATAGAGAAAAAGAAAAGCGTGCTGTCCTGCTCAGCGCAACCATTACCGCGCTATTCTGGATTATCAATTTCACCGCCTTTGCCACGAGCGGTGGACTGACGATGCTACGAATATACGGTCTTGGTGAAAAAATGCAGTGCGTTCAGTTTCATTCGGTGAGTTCGACAACTTGACTAAATGTTGTGTTTTCGCCTTACGCGACTTGTTTCTTTTTTTCTTTCTCTTTTTTCGTTTCTTTCTCTTTTTTCTTTTCTTTTTTCTATCTATTTTTCTTGTATTTTTTTCTATATTTCTTTATATCTTTCTTTCTTTCTTTCTTTTTTTCTTGGTTCTTCCTGTTTCTTTCCTTGCAGACAGTTATTAAGATTTGCTCACAAAGTTCAATATATTCTGCAGTGAAAATTACATCTAGCAGTTTCAGAAGCTTAGAGACAGTGTGCAGTTTTCCGCAAACAATTTAAGGGAAAACAGAGTCCAAAGGCCAAAGATAGCATCACAATGAAAGAGATACGTTGACCTGTGGCTATTCATTTGCTTGTTGTCTGTTTGTGGTCAGCGATTGGAATCGCTTTTCAAATAGAGACTTGGAGATTGGACAAGCGTTTGGTATTACGTTGATATTACCTTGATTTGCCTTACTGAGTGAAGCATTCCCACCTACCGCCCTCAATGTGTGTGTGTGTGTGTGTGTGTGTGTGTGTGTGT
>NW_027127098.1:0-30152 GCF_037325665.1 Littorina saxatilis
CAAGGTGACTGGAATCTAAATTGCCGCATACTATGACGGCTTACTAGCGCCAAAACTGCATAAAGATCCCACGATTGACAAAAGGGTCTTTCCTGGCAAAATTGTATAGGCATAGATAAAAATGTCCATCAAATACCCGTGTGACTTGGAATAAAGGCCGTGAAAGGTGAATGCTCGCCTAATAGGCTTGAGGTTTGCTGGTCGATGTGAATGCGTTATATATTGTGTGTAAAAAATGTCTGTTTGTCTGTAAAAAATTCCATTTCACACGGCAGAAATTAATATGTAAAGCGCGGAGAGCACAGTTAATTGTGGTTCGCGCTATATAAGCTCTCATAATAATAATAATAATAATAATAATAATTGAAATGTTCACGTGACAATTACAACTTTGTGGTAAATATTACTAATTTTCACGCGGGGATGTAGCTCAGTCGGTAGCGCGCTGGATTTGTATCCAGTTGGCCGCTGTCAGCGTGAGTTCGTCCCCACGTTCGGCGAGAGATTTATTTCTCAGAGTCAACTTTGTGTACAGACTCTCCTCGGTGTCCGAACACCCCCCGTGTGTAGGCTACACGCAAGCACAAGACCAAGTGCGCACGAAAAAGATCTTGTAATCCATGTCAGAGTTCGGTGGGTTATAGAAACACGAAAATACCCAGCATGCTTCCTCCGAAAGCGGCGTATGGCTGCCTAAATGGCGGGGTAAAAACGGTCATACACGTAAAATTCCACTCGTGCAAAAACACGAGTGTACGTGGGAGTTTCAGCCCACGAACGCAGAAGAAGAAGAAGACTAATTTTCACACGACAATTACAATTATGTGGTGAAAATTACTATTTTGCTTCCCAAGATAACGATTCACTTTTAGTTTTGACTCAAGTTTTCCGGCAGGAACTAAACTGAGCATTTTAATTTTCAAGTGAAAATGAATCATTTTCAGGTGACAATTATAATTATCTTGTTCATGTCTAATTATGACGAGTGTTCGGTTTTGGCGCAACAGGCCTTGTGTTAGTTGAGGTTGAATGCGCATGCGCGAACCTGTTCACCGGCTACAGAAAACTTTACTCGATTCAATTTGGTCCATAATTCTTTAATCTGATGCAAACGAATAATGAGAGGTGAGCGCTATTGTAGACAACTGTGAGATATACCTGTCTGTCCAATAATCTTTTGAATAAGGAATTGTATTGAAAGATATTTGTGAAAGTGCGAGAGTGTTAGCCGGACTGAAAACCAAAGCAGACGTCCGGTAGGCGCGCTTTTGTCTCTCTCGATTCGAAAGTTTTTGGGTCGATTGTCCTTAACTAAGACACTAAAGCACATATTTATGAGTGTGGTAGTGTAGATAGCTATGAGGCACAGCTGCCTGCTGGATAACGTTTGGACTAAGGAATTCTATTAAAAGATATTTGTGAAAGTGTGAGAGTTTGGATCGACCAGAGTCGATTGAAAGTGCGTCAGTTACGAACAGCGACGATTCGAGTTTTGGGGTCGATTGTTCTTTTTTAAGATACTAAAGAGCCGTTTTATGAGTGCACTATAGCAGACAAGTGTGATACGTATCTTCATTGTGTGATATGTTGCTTGATAGGGCCTTCTATCAAAAGATATCCCAAATGATATTTGTCGAATGTTGTGGCCTATCCGCAGACTCTAAAAGTCCGACTGCTATGACTGAAAACGAGGCGTGTGCGGTTCTGGCACTTACAAGCCGCGGCCCAAACTTAAAATGAGTAATTAACGCTGTGATTTACACGGAACACGTGTTAATTACTAATTTACACGTGAAAATGGCAACCGAAGGTTTTGGCGCTGGTAAGCCGTCATAGCATACTTTATTTGTCCAAGCTTGCACGGCCGGAAAGCCTCGGACTAGGCGGGTAGAATGAAAGGCACGGATCAGTTTGTCGTTGACGTCATGTGCAAGCGTCCGTTTGTCATTTCTGAAAAAAGCCATGAACTTTGATAATAAAAAAACAAGGAAGTTATATATTATGACAAATCACCGAAACATTCATAACTATTTCTGAAGATTCTGAATATGTGTTGATTCGACCAAAAGATACGAGAGGCGAAAGGAATTTATAATAATTTTGTTGAGGAAACTTCACTGTTATAACTTATCTAATAACGGAGTAAATGCGTGCTTAAACATGCAATTTCGTAATGGAAGACCAGTCACCGAAGAACATGTTTGATTGAACAAATCAAGACACGAGAATAAAGAATATGTAAGACTCACATGCAATATATAGAGAGTGGGAGAGGGAGGGAGAGGGAGGGAGTGAAAGAGAGAGAGAGAGAGGGAGAGAGAAATATATAGAGAGAGAAACAGAGAGAGAAACAGAGAGATATAGAGAGAGACAGAGGGAGAGAGAGACAGAGACAGAGGGAGAGAGAGAGACAGAGACAGAGGGAGAGAACTCAGAATTCAGAACTTTATTACATAAGGATAAAGGTTTTAGGCCTAATCTTCCAACCTGTCCTTGGAACATATACAGAGAATACTTGAAAACGTAAGCAAAAGACTGCACACACACACACACACACACACACACACGCACGCACGCACGCACACACGCTCGCACGCACGCACGCACGCACGCACACACGCACGCACGCACGCACGCACGCACGTACGCACGCACGCACACACACACAAACTCACACTCGCTTACACCCACCCACACACACACACACACAAACACCCCCCCCCACACACACACACACACATGCGCGCGCGCTCGCATACCTACACACATGCACATGCTGTCATTTCATGCCTAAAATGAACAGTGTCTCATCAAAGTATTGAACTAGTAAAAACATCAAAGAATTGGTCGAGTATAAACATAAAAATATTATCCTAGCAAAGTCATCAAAAAACAAAAACAAACGAAACAAACAAAAACAATTACAGCAATGTATCGCCGAACAGCGCCATATACAGACAGCTTAAGTTTAAAAAAAAAAGGGGAGGGGGTCGAGGAATTACGCATTCAGATTAACTACATTTGCAATATATGAAAGTCAGAATACACAAGGAAAACTGGATTCTCTAGATCTCTGTGTGATCTTGTGCTGCGTCCGAGCCTCTTGTTCCACGGGTCTTTTCATTACATTCACATACAACTCAATGTTTGTACTGCCCCAAAACAAAACTTTATTTTCAAGTCCTGATACATATGCCTTTCTCCAGTATTCATTGTGCATAAAACTAACCCAAGAGAGATTAGTGCATAGTTTAAAAAATTGCTTATGTCGTATTCGTGCGTAGGAGAATCTCATAAACAACCCTCTTTTACACCATGTAAATGAACTATGTTCACTTTTGTGATAATGTGATGCTTCGTCGGATACATTTTATTTCATACTCATGTAGAGGGATATGTTACAGTAAATTCTCGAAACTAGGAAATTTGCGAAATCCCTGAACATTTCAGTAAATTTGTGAATTTCCTGTTTCACTCAGGGATTTCACAAATTTCCTAAAAATTCTAGGAAATTTGCGAATTTCCTGAAATGAGCATGCCATTTTTTTCACAAATTTACTGAACAGTGAAAAACGTTTCAGTAAATGTGTAAAATTCTTAAAAAAAAAAGAAAAAAAAAAAGAGTCCGTTTTCTTTATTTTACATTTTGTGATTTTGCTGTTTGAAGAAAAGAAAAAAAAAAGTTGATTTGATCATGGTTTGAACCGAACATCTTTAATTTTTGGGTCGGACACACTACCAACCCGCCACGCCAGCCACATGAATGGAAAGTGAAAAGAAATCATAAGAAGTTTGTGGTGTTGGGATCATGAAAACTCATGTAAAAACAGCTCACCCCTGAACTACCAAGTCTGACAGACCATAAGCCTTTGCAGTTCAGTCCGCGTTTGGTTCATTTTGCTGATAGGCAGCCCAACAGGACGGCAGGCAATGCAGATGTTGAACTGAAGTTCACCACAGAACTGTTGCAGACAACGTGAGGAAAATAAAACAGTGTGGTCATGTTGAAAAGCTCAAAGCTTGAAGAGTTGTTCTGAAAAAAAAACTGTCTACTATGTCACCATCGAGGAACCTTTCGACGTCATCAAGCTCGCTCAGAACCGAAGAAGATGTCTCTCTTGACAAGGCTGTGTCGTTGCGGTCAGCCGTGATAGAACAGTCAGCATCAGGCGGGCAAGGTTTTGTGAAATGCAGCTGTGCAGGGTCGAAAAAATGTAAAACAAATCGATGCAAGTGCTACAAAGCACAAGTAATGTGCAACTAAAGATGTCACAGCAGCCAATCCTGCACCAATAAATAAGACGCACCATGAAGACATTTTTAAGCGTCTTTTCATTGCCATATGTCCTGGTTTAAACACGGTTTTATTCAATTAAACATGAGACAATAATAAAACGAGAAATAATAGGGACACGAACTCAAGCGAATGCTTATATTACGTGCCATATGTCTGTGCTGTACATGCCCTGTGTGTTTTGTTTTTATCCTGTGTCATAATTATGTTAATATTTTCAAGCAAAAATGACAGTATAAGAGACACACAGAGAAAAGGAGAGAGAGAGAGATGGGTGTCACAATGTACCTTTTAATGTACTCGTTTAGATTTTATGTTAACAATTTTATGAAAAAATTACAGATTAAGAGAAAGAGATGAGTGTCATAATGTACCTTTTAATGTACTCGTTCAGATTTTATGTTAAACATTTTAGGAAACATGACAGTATAAGAGAGAGAGAGAGAGAGAGAGAGAGAGAGAGAGAGAGAGAGAGAGAGAGAGAGAGAGAGAGAGAGAGAGAGAAATATTCATGAGTGTTTAACTTGCATTAATATAAGAAAACCAGAATCATTAAATGGTTCACAAGCAAACAACAAAGCACTTGTTTCCCTTCAAATGTGTTTCAGTAAATTTGCAAATTTCCTAGAATTTTTAGGAAATTTGTGAAATCCCTGAGTAAAACAGGAAATTCACAAATTTACTGACATTTTCTGGGATTTCGCAAATGTCCTGGTTTTGAGAATTTACTGTAACATATATATGTCCTTCACGACTTTACTTACCTGGTTGAAAATAATGTAATTTTACGATTTTTGTAGCGTGTCAAAGTGACACTTTTGCCTGCTCACTTCACCTCTATCCCGTATTACACGATTCATGAAAAAGTAAAAAGAGAAAAGAATTAAAAACTACGCACTAAACTCTCAGCCATTAAAACATCCTTCACGAATCTGTTTATTTTTTTGACATACCTTATCTGGTTAATATTTTACAGCAATTTGAAAACTATGAAAGAGTCACTTGCAACAGTGGGCGTTTGTTTTGCCTTGTATTGTACACTTCCAAAACTCTATATGAAAAGAGTTTCTGAAAAGTGGCACAGATTCTCGAAAATGAATAAAAACTGGGTCATTCAACTTGATACAATAGAATGCCTTTGATATGCAAATGATTGCCCCCCCAAAAAAAACCAGCGGTTATTATTGGAGGAGACCGCCCACAAGTCTAGTCAACCTTTTAGCGTGTGCGTTAGACCCAGAAGTCCACCGACACACACTGCACACACACGGTTTTAAAGTTCAAGACTTGAAACCTTGTTGACTGCAGCCGTTTTCCTCAATGGAAACAGCACAAGTATATAAAAGGCCCCAAAAGGGGTCCGGCTACACTTCGAAAGGCCTGTGCAGCGAGCTGGGAAATGTGATCACTTTCTTTCACAGGGTTTGTATGTTTGCAGCTTAGTTTGTATTTTTGTGTTAACAAAATGCGTTATGTTAGCCATCATAACGTTTATATCGTGGCTGGTAAATACAGGTTGCCTTCACTTAAAGAAACAGTACGCCTCCCGTAAACCATCACAGATACTGTCAGGCTTTTACACACAGTACAAACACCCTTTCATTTAAACACTCACCGCTTGAGAACATCCTAGGTGCCCTCCGTAAAGAGTGAGCAATTTTCAAAGAATTTATTTTTGCGTGGTTTATCTTACCCCTGAGCCATCGTGAACCCGTGTGATCCAGTTTCCCTTTTTCACAATGTAGTCGTCAGTTAGTAATTTGAATGCGACTCGATGTGAGCTTATCTGCAATAGCACGTTATTATGTACCTGTGACTCATTCTGATAATCATCGCTCCACGGCTATCGCCAGTTTCTCTCTGACAGCATGCTAGATTATTGCGCGAATCTATCAAAACAAGAATACAGAGTTATCTCCCAGAAAATGATTGCAGATTGGCCGACTTCGACAGTGATCTCCGTTCTGTTCTTCACAGTTATGATAAAGACAAGGTCAAAACAAATCGAAATTTTGAGACTGCTGTCGGAAGGAGACCGTGATATATGGTTGCATCACTCTCAACTGGTTACAGAAAAAATCGTCTGCACCGACGCGCACCGAAGCCAAAGTTGATTATCACGTGACACTTTAGAGTTGTTTGCACAGTATAATTATACATCCGCGAAAGATAGCTCGCTTGAAACTGTCTTACATATCAATAGACCTTTTTCGTATAACCTTTGCCCCCAGCGTTTCGACCAATCAGATTTTAGGGCACGGCAGCCTCTCTCTGATAACCGGAACTAGGGGGCAATAGGTGCCTGGCCTGAAATACCTCTTTCACTTTCGATGCTCGAAGATTACTTTGCCAGAGGATTACTTTGAGAAATTCTGCAAGAAAACGGATTATCTTGTTCAAAATCATGAACAAAAAGTCAAGGACATGCACGAAGGTATGGTTTGAAACGGCTATTGGTGGTATATGGACGAAAGACTTGGCGAACTTCCCCTGCATAAGCGAGGGTGCGTATCGCTAGCGCTACGTGTCATTTGTGCCGAGTGTCATCATGTCTGTATATGTATGTGTGTGCGTGTGTGTGCGTGTGTCTGTCTGTTGCAGTGTGTGTGTGCCTGTGTGTGTGTGTATGTGTGTGTGACTCTCTCTATCACTCTCTATCGCTCTCTCTTGCTCACTCGCTCGCTCACTCACTCTGTCTCTCTCTCTGTCTCTGTCTCTCTCTGTCTCTCTCTCTCTCTCTCTCTCTCTCTCTCTCTCTCTCTCTCTCTGTCTGTGTGGCCTTAATTAATATAATAAACCATTCTGAGTTCTGAGTTCTCTCTCTCTCTCTCGCTCTCTCTCTCAGTTCTGAGTTCTCTCTCTCTCTCTCTCTCTCTCTCTCTCTCTCTCTCTCTCTCTCTCTCTCTCTCTCTCTCTTCTCTCTCTCTCTCGCTCTCTCTGAAGGAATATTTTGTTGTTCCTTTCAATTTGCCAGAGATTTGTAATTTTCGGAAGAAAGTCTCTGCATGATTTTCCGTTGTTTCTTTCGGATTTTGATCTTTTTACAAAAAAGGGCTTTGTTTTTGACTAATTGTAAGACAGTGTTATGGCATATATTTGTAAATGGAAATATTGACACAAGGTATAACCGAGGATATTGAAACCTTTTCTTCTCTCCCAAATTCTTTTATGAAATGAGAGGGGGAGAGAGAGAGAGGGGGGGATTGACAGACAGAAAAAGCGCGAGAAAGCGGAAGAGAGAGACAGTTAAAAGGGATGGAGGGTGCTTTTTATTTTATGGTTGGTTGGTTTTAGTTCTTAATGCACTGTTTTGACAATAGTTATCATTCGGTAAAAGCTAAATTCAATTTCCGCTCGCTCTCTCTCTCTCTCTCTCTTTCTCTCTCTCTCTCTCTTCATTACACACACACACAAACACACACACACACATACACACCGCACACACACACACACACACACACACACACACACACACACACACACACACACACACACACACACACGCACAAACGCATACGTACACACGGTATCGTACACACAAACTCACACACAGAAAAACATCCGTGTATGTATATACGGTATCATGCGAGAGAGAGAGAGAGAGAGGTAGAGAGTGGGGAGGGGGAAATCCAAGATTAAAGGTGGGTACGAATTCAACGTAGTTGGCATCGCTGATAGCCGTGCCATTGCCAGACACGAAGTGACTCGAGCAGACTTTTCAATGGCACGACAAACCCCTGTCGTCGGATTGCTTGCACCCATCGCGTCCTTCGCTGTTGCGCCTTCGCACTTGCACCCATCGGAAAGCCATACAATGACAAATTCTGTCCACCGTATTTCTCTTTCTTCATTCCACTGTTGCACTTGCAGTTGCAAACACAACAGTTTGCCTCGTCGTCTCCGCACTTGACTTAGCACCAAGCCTCGTCGAATTTTCCTTTTGCCCCCTAGTTCCGGTAGATCTGACAATAAATTTCACAGCGCATGCGCCAAAATTTAAAAATTACACAACACCATGAAAAATCATTATCGCCGATCGAGAATCTGCTTATATTCATAACACATTACGAAAAGATCTAAATATGTAAAAAAAAAAATCGATTTCCTCCCCAGAGAAGAAAAACAAAGGCAACCTGTCAGGGATAGAATGAGACCCGAAGGGAAGTAACTCATTTTTGACCTGAGTTCAGGATGCCTCTGACTATGCACGAAACAAGAACTCTAGCGATGGCTTTTGACTGTTCAGAGGAACTGGCGATAGGCATAAACCGTCGTCTGCTACGTGAACCACGACCGGCACGGTTGGCCTAGTGGTAAGGCGTCCGCCCCGTGATCGGGAGGTCGTGGGTTCGAACCCCGGCCGGGTCATACCCAAGACTTTAAAATTGGCAATCTAGTGGCTGCTCCGCCTGGCGTCTGGCATTATGGGGTTAGTGCTAGGACTGGTTGGTCCGGTGTCAGAATAATGTGACTGGGTGAGACATGAAGCCTGTGCTGCGACTTCTGTCTTGTGTGTGGCTCACGTTATATGTCAAAGCAGCACCGCCCTGATATGGCCCTTCGTGGTCGGCTGGGCGTTAAGCAAACAAAATAACAAAATACGAGAACCACGACCTTGCGTGACCCTGCATCCGGGCTTTTCTTTTTTCAAACTTTCAAAACTTCGAATTGTACTGATCTTGTCTTGATGAAAAAAAGAATTCTTTTATGATTTAAGAATGTTTGTGTAACAAGCTGTCAATCTATTATTTAGATTTTAAAAGTTAGGTCTAGCGCCAAAACGTAGGGCACCTAGGATGTTCCCGTTAGGTGAGCGTTCAAATGGAAGGGTGTTTGTACTGTGTGTAAAAGCATGACAGTATCTGTGATGGTTTACGGGAGGTTTACTGTGCCTTTAATTTTGTTTCTTCTGCAGTAGCAGATTGTTTGTTACCTTGCAAACATTTTCTTCTTTTCACATTCTGTCAAGTAATGACTGAATGTCTTAACAAGAGCGGAGAGCGAGGTCTGTCACCCGATGTATGTGTGTATGTGTATGCATTTCTCAGACACTACCAGACCGATTCTCTTGAAAATTGATGCATACATTCTTGAGGGCATTTTCTAAGGGCGTTGTTCTCTGATTTTTGATAGGGCTATTTGATGACGTCATATGTGTCCGTTTGCAAACGTTGAAAATGTATGCATATTTGCGCGTATGTGTGTGCATGTTTGCCCGTGTGTGCGTGTGGGTGTGTGTGTGTGTGCGTGCGTGGGTGTGTGTGTGTGTGTGTGCGTGTGTGTGTGTGTGTGTGTTTGTGTGTGTGTGTGAGAGAGAGAGAGAGAGAGAGGGAGAAAAGTGTGTGTTTGTGTGTGTGTGTGTGTTTGTGTGTGTGTGTGTGTGTTTGTATGTATTTGGTTGTGAGAGAGTGAGAGAGAGAGAAAGATGGCCAATTTATCCTTATTGAGGGTATGCGATGCCTTGGCTTGTTGACAACTGTGTCAAATGTATTGCCTTTCTATTGAAATAACAAAGGGCCTATGGTTTTTTTGTCCCGCAGTGGGGCACTGCGGTTATGAAATTAAAGGCCCCTCCTGTTTTTGGAACCGCAGGAGCTTTCTAGTTTGCTGTTAGGTAGATTTTTGGTTCCTCTTTCCTGTCATGCTCTCTTTTTCTTCATGAATTCTTTTCTTTTTTCTGCCTTCTTGCTCATTCACCTGTATTTTTTCCAAAAATCTCTTCTCTTGCCGCTTGTCTCGCGATTCATGTATAGTTTAATCTGTTAGTGTTCTGATGTAAGTCCAGCAGTAGATAGGTTAAGCCTATTTTAACATACTGGAAACTGGTAATCTTCCAGTAGGTATTAATTTAGTTTTACTAAAGCCTGCTGGGACACAAGTAATGGGTTAGTGCATTTGTAAACAGGAATCGCTTGACAAGTGGCCCCCTTCATCCCCCCCTTCCTCGTCCTGATATGGCTCTGCGTAGTCGGCTGGACGTTAAGCAACAAATAAACAAACAAACAAACTATGGTTTTTGTCACCGCAAAATAATTTCGGAATTCTGGAGATGAGGTACGGGGATTATCCAGACCTCGTTTACGCCAGCAGTTCTTCTTGTTTAGTCTACCTTTGTAACTCGTTTTATTTGTATATTTTAAAATTTTCATGCATAGGCTTTTTTGTGTGTGTGAAACCCGTTCGGACAAAAAGTAACAAGTCGCGGGAAGCGAAATTACTACATTAAGTCAATCTTTCGAACACACAGAATGAAATTAAGAGATTGCATTCCTTTTTTTCACCAAACCTTCATAGCTTTGTTCCCCGCGGCCATGTGCCAAGAAAACGGCGTTCTTGTGCACGAAATAAGCGTGCGGAGAGTGACATTGCCCCCCGGACAACTGCCCCCCGACAACTGCCCCCTGGACAATTACCCCCCGTGACAATTGCCCCCTATAGGACAATTGCCCCCCATTATTTTTTTTTATTTTTTTTTTAGTTTTGAAGGTTTAAAAAAAAAGTTGTTCTTGTTGTTATTTTGCGGCATCCATTCTTTCAGCACAAAACGGTCAATATAAAAGTTTGCAGTCAAGCCGAAAGCCTTCAGCTATACATGGAATAGTCACTACATCATGGAATTTTCTTTCTTGACAAAGATAACAAGACGTCCTGATTACTAAATTATAATAAAGACGTGACCTTCAGGTATATCATCTGTACATCAAACGAAAACAAAAACATATTCTTCACAATCTTGTAATCGGAACATCAAATTAGAGCAAACCATACGTGCAACTTTAAAATGAATTGGGAGCAGTATTTAAATTGAATGTATTAAAGGCCCAGTCTGCCTCAAATGGTTTACAGAACGATTTAAATCTTCTCACGAAAAAAGCAGTTCTAACCTTATGGAACACACTTGCAATAGCATTTAACAGCATTAAATGACACAGTTCGTTTGAATGGCTATTTAGCTTGCGTAAACCACACACCAGATTTCGTGGTTTATTTTACCCCTGAGCCATCGTGGACCCGTGTCACACACTTTCCTTTTTTTCACAATTTCGTCGTCAGTTTGTGATTTCAATGCGACTCGCTGTATCTGCAATAGCACGTTATTGTGTACCTCTGAATCTAAAATGCAACAAACGACTGCGAGTCACACGAACTTATCGGCGGCGGTTGGCTTCAAAGAAGCAAGCGATATGCAGAAAATTCGTCTGCTTGGGGAAACACGACCTTGCGTGACGTGCTTCCGGGCTCCCTTTTTTCAAACTTTCAAAACTTCGAGTTGTACTGATCTTGTCTTGATGAAAAAAGAAATCTTTTATGATTTAAGAATGTTTGTGTTACAAGCTGTCAATTTATTATTTAGATTTTAAAAGTTAGTTCTAGCGCCAAAACGAGGCGTCCGATTGTGGTACTAGACAATCCGGCTGGCCACGCAAGAGTAAATTCTTTGAAAATTCCTCGCTCTTTATGGAGGGCACCTAGGATGTTCTCAAGCGGTGAGTGTTTAAATGAAAGAGTGTTTGTACTGTGTGTAAAAGCCTGATAGTGTCTGTGATCAGAAACTGATGGTTAACGTGAAGCTGAGTGTGCCTTTAAACGACCATCTACGGTATATCTAGATTATATAAAGCGATGGATTCCTTAATGCTGATTGCTCCCTGTCGTGTTCATCTTAACTCCTTATTGTCAGCCAAATCTAAGGCTTCTCAGAGAGGGGCCCTTGCAAGATTTCACGTACTCTCCCTCTCCCACCTTAAACTTAGTTCAGTCATTCCATATTGGCCTGAACATGATAGAAAATGATTTTAAAAGTTAGTTCTAGCGGTGGAAGAGAATGATGTCGCATATTTTCCACCCTCAGTTCGGTAAGACTGAAACGATGCTCAGTCACGGAAAGAACTATCCAAACTTGCAAGCACAGCCGCGGTTGTCCTGTAAGTTCCCGATCCATGTTAAATCCTCATCCTCAAAAGGAAAAGAAGCGACAGCATTCTCTTCCACCATATAGCATGTCACGTGACGTCGTTGAGACCGAGTGAAGGTATATCTCCGAGGTATAGGGTATTCTTTCAACCCGCTGCACAACAGTAATTTAACGTTACCTTAGTTCGGTCGTACCGGTGTGCAATGGGTGGAGGGAGGGAGGGAGGGAGGGAGGGAGGGAGGGAGGGAGGGAGGGAGGGAGAGAGAGAGAGAGAGAGAGAGAGAGAGAGAGAGAGAGAGAGAGAGAGAGAGAGAGATGGAGCCAAAGACAGAGAGAATGTAAGTGAGTGCGTAATAATGCATGGTTTTATTTTTTCAAACCAGACATTATATTGATAATATTGTTTGTCAAACGTGTGCAAAATTGTATGTTACACGTTTCCGGTAAGACAAGAACGGAATCAAACTTGCAATCGTCCCTCCAAAAGCCCACACATGCACACAGGCTTTCATTTCTCCCGCTGTTATCGTTTCTTCTCTTTACAAATTCGTCAACACTGAGCATACTGTGAACGGCACCCAAGACGACAGTACAGTTTCCATACGCGAATTTAGCTGCCCTTGGTAAGTGGCTCGATCGTGGGGCCTGTGAGTCTGAATTAAGAAAGACAGAGTTGTGTACAGAGGAGACAAAGAAACCGGAAAGAACAAAATATTCGCCCGTGCAGACACAGAAAGACGTAATAAAGAATGCGATGCTTTAAGAGATACAGACTGTGACGTCATTCATAATTGTTCGGTCACTTCCGTCAAATAAGTAGATCTCTCCACAATCATGGCTGCTGTGGTTAGCCTTGTCAAAGCGTGAGTACGCAAAACGTGTTTGTTCCCTCCTCTGTTGAAGCTGTGATACATAAATGCCATTCAGACTAGGTCGTATGACAGAGGTTTTTTTACGGTCCGATTGAATTATATTCGGTCTGTTTTTTAATTTTTGATAAATGAGCTACCTGTCTATCTGACTATACCCACGTAGCTACTTATCTCACTCTGTCTTTTCACTCTCTCTAGTCTGCGTCTGTCATTCTGTCTGTCTTCCCGCAGTGGGGCACTGCGGTTATGAAATTAAAAGCCCCTCCTGTTGTTGGAACCGCAGGAGCTTTCTAGTTTGCTGTTAGGTAGATTTTTGGTTCCTCTTTCCTGTCATGCTCTCTTTTTCTTCATGAATTCTTTTCTTTTTTTCTGCCTTCTTGCTCATTCACCTGTAATTTTTCCAAAAATCTCTTCTCTTGCCGCTTGTCTCGCGATTCATGTATAGTTTAATCTGTTAGTGTTCTGATGTAAGTCCAGCAGTAGATAGGTTAAGCCTATTTTAACATACTGGAAACTGGTAATCTTCCAGTAGGTATTAATTTAGTTCTACTAAAGCCTGCTGGGACACAAGTAATGGGTTAGTGCATTTGTAAACAGGAATCGCTTGACAAGTGGCCCCCTTCATCCCCCCCTTCCTCGTCCTGATATGGCTCTGCGTGGTCGGCTGGACGTTAAGCAACAAATAAACAAACAAACAAATTCTGTCTGTCTCTGTTTCTCTCTCTCTTTGCCTCGTTCACGTAGAATGTGAAAACAAAAACCGGACGTATTGCAGTGCAATGCATTCGTTTGATTTGATGGTTAATGACGCTTCAGCAATCTTGACGTATTTGTGAATCAATGCAAGGCATGCCTGAATGCAATTAAAAAAAACCTAAAAAAACACGATTAAGTGTTTGTTCTTGTTCTTGCCAGAGCTTATTTATGTGGTTATTAACAATGGCTATTCTGTTAAAATTGTTTTCAGGTAACCGTCTTCAGGTGAGAATCATACAAATAAGAGAATGGAGCTGACCTCAATATCACAGCCACGGGCTGTAATAGTGGTGGTGAGTTCTTGTCATTGGAATTGCTGTACTAGAACGGATCCAAACCGCGCACACACACACGCGCAGGCATGTGCACACATGCACACGCCAGTCGATAGTCGATCGAGCGTTTGACCTTCTTGTTCTCCCTAGTGAGGACTTTTCACCTCTGCCCATCTCTCTTTTTACATTTAGTCAAGTTTTGACTAAATGTTTTAACGTAGAGGGGGAATCGAGACGAGGGTCGTGGTGTATGTGTGTCTCTGTGTGTGTGTGTCTGTGTGTGTGTGTGTGTGTGTGTGTGTGTGTAGAGCGATTCAGAGTAAACTACTGGACCGGGGTGAACCTGGAATAGAAAGTGTGAGTGATTGTTGTGAGTTTGTCATTCGTTATAGCTTATAAAACCCATTCGTAACATTCACTCATGTTTTCGCACGAGTGGGTTTTTACATATATGACCGTTTTTACCCCGCCATTTAGGCAGCCATACGCCGGTTTTGGTGAAAGCATGCTGGGTATTTTCGTGTTTCTATAACCCCCCGAACTTTCGGACATGGATTACAGGACCTTTTCCGTGCGCACTTGGTCTTGTGCTTGCGTGTACACACGAAGGGGGGTAAGGCACTAGCAGGTCTGCACATAAGTTGACCTGGGAGATCGGAAAAATCTCCACCCTTAACCCACCAGGCGGCCGCGGCCGGGATTCGAACTCACGACCTTCCGATTAGAAGGCTAACGTCTTATCCATTAGGCCACTGCGCCCGTCTTAACAGATTCAAATAACTTCTCAATCTCACAGCAATTTTCTACCCCACCTCCATTTTCCAAATGTTTGTATGATATAAACTAGTTTGTCAAAGTGAATTAAATTTGTCACGAGTTCGCCCTTCTTGTTTTACTTTTGGATGACCTACTCGTAACTGTATTTTGACACCATACTCATTGTTTTCGGAATATCTCGTTAGTTTCCTCGGTTGGGTACATGATTCGGCAAATAAAATGCTGCCAGCTTAATCATTTTTTTTAAAGAAATGTTTAAAAAATTTTTTTAATTGCTTACGTACCTTTGTTTGGAGGTGTGCCTTTCGAGTTTAATTTCTCTTCGGAGTTATAAGTCAACACAGATTTTGGCAGCCCATTGTATTGCACATATTCCAAAACAGTTACATGTGTTCTTATTGAAATATTGAAATGTATGCATTTATTGCACTTTTTATTGGTTACAAACTGAGAGGCTTTTTACATTTAGTCAAGTTATGACTAAATGTTTTGACGTTGACTGGGAATCGGGATGAGCGTGTGGTGTATGTGTGTGTGTGTGTGTGTTTGTGTGTGTGTGTGTGTGTATAAGGCGATTCAGAGAAACTACTTGATCGATCTTCATGAAACTTTACATGAGAGTTCCTTGGTATATCTCCAGATTTTTTTCTCTCATTTGTTTGATAAATATATTTGATGACGTCATATCCGGCTTTTTGTGAAAGTTGAGGCAGCCATACGCTGCGTTTGTCACGCTCTCATTTTTCAACCAAATTGGGTTTAATTTTGGTCAAGTAATCTTCGACGAAGCCCGGACCTTGGTATTGAATTTCAGATTGGAGGCCTAAAAATTGTTATTAGTTTGCTCATTAAAGTTGTCCTTAAAAGCGATGTTTCGCAAACAGATTTGAAATTAATTGCATCGTATTCTTGATCAAATTCTAAATCTAGAATATATTACATGTCATGTTTATTCTAAAAATATGATCACACTTAACGAAACAAGGTAAATTCACGCCGGTACCTCCGCTGCACCCGAAAAAAGCCGGGGCCACTTGCTGCGCACCGGGGCCGAGCCACGAGAGGTTAGTTTCTGCACTAAATCTTCTCTGTTTTCTCCATCACGTAACTGGCGTTTGTACTTCGACCTAAGGTGTTATAGCATCCCATCATCGGTTTTATTCTTTCCCTCGATTCAATTCTGAACTCTGAGCTTCGATTGTTTATGCTTTTTAAGTGAATTATGTGTAAATATTGACTTTCCACAATTATTACGGAAAATCAAGCTTATCAAACAAGCTGCAGAGAATTGGAATGTAATTATTGGTTATTTATTGACATCTGGCTCAAGTGGTGTCATCTAAATTCACGCGGTTGAATCATATTTCTTGAATCTCTACTGTCACTGAACGAATTTGTTGCTGCGCACTGGGGCCACTGTGGGCTGCGCACCGGGGCACTATTTGTTCAATTGATGCTGCGCACCGCGACCAGTAATATACGTGTTATTATGCTCCTTCAAAGTGTGTAGCATACTGTTTTCGGTTGCGACCGTGCTTGAGGATCTTTGTTTGTTTGTCAGCTTGTCCCGAGGGGACACAACACTAGCTGTCGTCTGCTAGCTATTTTTTTCTTCACATTGTTACCTGCAGGGACCTCGGTTCCGCAAGGTCTATAGGCCTGTCCCTTACAAAATTGATTGAATAATGACCGCCCTCTTCAAGCACGACTGTCAATAAAAAATAAATATTTGAACATGCTTGAAGAGGACGGTCATTATGCAATCAAGAAGCCTCTGATAAGCCCTTCCCCAGTATGTGGCAATCATCTATTGCTTTATTGAGAACATCGTCTACTCTTCTCGTAGTTCAATAACAATAACAATAATAGCACTTTATTGTCCATTCAAATAGTACATAAAGATGGAACATTTTCTTCCGCTGAGAGTTCTTTTAGTTCTTGTTCTCATTGTTTGCAATACACATGCGCGGGCAGGTACAGGCGCCTGCAGATATATTCCCAGCGAAGTTGGATGTAAGCTTATCCCACGAACGAATACTGAGATCGACTTGAGAAATTTTCTTCCCGATAATACATGATAAAGAAGGATCCTTTGTTGCCAAACTATGGCTACAGTTGGGGACAGAAGTTGCCAAACTTTAGGAGGCCTATGTTGATCCGAATTTGGGTGGATTTCCGCGGATTATTTTATTTCTGACTTTTATTGAATAAAAATGTTGTATTGCATATGGAGGAGATCTCAGCAGTCACCGTAGACAGCAGTTTTCTGGACGTTAGCGTGGTGGTGGTGGAAACACCATTCTGATAATCATCGCTCCACGGCTATCGCCAGTTTCTCTTTGACAGCATGCTAAATTATTGCGCGAATCTATCAAAACAAGATTACAGAGTTATCTACCATATGTTTTTCGCGAGCACTGATCTAAATTTGAGATCAGTGTTCGCGAGACGAAAATGATTGCAGATTGGCCGACTTCGACAGTGATCTCCGTTCTGTTCTTCACAGTTATGATAAAGACATCGTTCTAAGGTCAAAACAAGTCGACATTTTGAGACTGCTGTCGGAAGGAGACCGTGATATATGGTTGCATCACTCTCAACTGGTTACAGAAAAAATCGTCTGCACCGGCGCGCGCCGAAGCCAAAGTTGATTATCACGTGACACCGGCCAGTATATACATCCGCGAAAGATAGCTCGCTTGACTCACTTATCAATTCCTTCGTAATTTAAAAATTACACAACACCATGAAAAATCATTATCGACGATCGCGAATCTGCTTATATCCATAACACATTACGAAAAGATCTAAATATGTAAAAAAATCGATTTCCTCTCCAGAGAAGGAAAACCAAGGCATCCTGTCAGGGATAGAATGAGACCCGAAGGGAAGTAACTCATTTTTGACCTGAGTTCAGGATGGTGGAAACACATCATGAAACGGATGCTCCAGACCAAGCTCAGGCTATGCGTATGCCGATAATGACGTCAACGCCATATAAGCCCCAGACATTTAAAACAAACCTGCGCCATCTGTGCCAAGAATGTGGCCATTGGTTTGGACTGTTTCACATCATTGCTGTATCGCATCCCTGCGGACGTTGGCAGTGACAAAAATTGTACTACATCCATGAACAGTCTGAAGGCTATGTTGTCCATTGGAAACGTCCCATCTGCGAGCATTTCATGTAGCGTAATCCAGGTCTGAAGATGACTGTCCACTGTTTTGAAGTTTGGATACAGCTTCTGGGAGGAGGTCTTGTAGTCTTTGCACATCATCTTTGCCTTCAAAAGTAAACAGTTCTTCTGCTTGTTCGTCGAGACATGTTGCTGATACGTCGGCCGTTTCGTCTACAAAGCCTTTACCATCTTGAATTACTAGATTTTTATCTTGAGTCTTGATCTCAGATGGAAGAACGCCAAGTCTTTTCTCAAATAGGTACTCTTTCCAGTCACTTCATTCAGCGACAAAAAACGAATCTTCAATTGTTCATTCGAATGCACATCGACACTGTGTCCAATAACGTCCTTGAACTCTCGAAATTTAAATTTGCAGTAGTAACATCTAAACAGATCCATTTGTTCACCTGCAAAGCAGAACAAACCCACTCTTAAAAAGGACAACACGAACGAACGTCAGCGTCATTACCTTTCGTGTGTGTGTGTGTGTGTGGGTGTGTATGTGTGTGTGTGCGAGCGTGTGTGTGTGTGTGTGTGTGGCTGAGACAGACAATACTTTATTCACTGTAGTACTGCCCCCAGATGCGCAGCAAATTAGTGCCCAGGTCAGTATACAGCCCTCAAAACAGGGACATAGCCCGGTGCGCGGCAACAGAATCGTTCAATGACGCTAGAGATTCAAGAAATATGACTCACCCGCATGGATTTATATTACACCATTTGAGCCATATGTCAACAAATAACCAATAATTCTATTCCTATTCTCTGCAGCTTGTTTGATAAGCTTGATTTTCCGTAATAACTGTGGAAGGTCCAAATTTACACATACTTCACTGGCCCCGGTGTGCAGCACATAAGTGCCCCGGTGCGCAGCCCTCAAAATAGAGACGGCCCCGGTGCGCAGCAACAAAATCGTTCAGTGACGGTAGAGATTAAAAAAATATGATTCAACCGCGTGAATTAAGATGACACCACTTGAGCCAGATGTCAACAAATAACCAATAATTACATTCCAATTCTCTGCAGATTGTTTGATAAGCTTGATTTTCCGTAATAACTGTGGAAAGTCAGAATTTACACATAATTCACTGGAAAAGCATAAATAATCAAAGCTCAGAGTTCACAATTGAATCGAGGGAAAGAATAAAATCGATGATGGGATGCTATAACACCTTAGGTCGAAGTACAAACGCCAGTTACGTGATGATATGTCATTTTGGAGAAAACAGAGAAGATTTAGTGCAGAAACTCACCTCTCGTGGCTCGTCCCCGGTACGCAGCAAGGGGCCCCGGCTATTTTCGGTGTGCAGCGGAGGTACCGGCGTGTAATTAGTACTACGATCATAATTTAAGAATTCGATCCAAAAATGATTTCATCTTTATCATTTCCTGATTCCAAAAATATATAGATATAGTATGTTGTATTCGAAACAAGCTCAGAAAACTAAAAAGATTTCAGAAAAACGCGCTTTCCTGCTTACGGGAGTACGCTATTTTTGCATGTCAGTTTCACTTCGTGTTGCACGGGAAAAGTGAGCGACTTCATTGCCGCAAGGATTGACGAAGCTGTTTTGCCTTTGTGAAAAAATGTAGTGCGCTCAGTTTCATTCTGTGAGTTCGACAGATTGACTAAATGTTGTAATTTCGCTTTATGCGACTTGTTTAAAAATGTGTACAGGTTTTTATTGTAGTTGTTTCCTCGATGAGACCATGCACTGCTGCTGTTGTAACTACGCCAGATGTATCTTGCACAGCTGGAACCTTCATGGCTGGAGAAACTGCACATGTGATTTGTTACTTTTCGAAAGATGTCTCAGCAGAAAAGGTTCACCTTTACGTTGGATGGAAGCCTTTTCATGGATCGGATGTCTCCGAAGGTGTGTTGATGATGTTGAGATCTGAATGTTCTGCATTCTTTCTCCTATAGGTGTGCTGATACTGATGCAGTGTTTCATCATTGCGAAATTGACAGTGCAATCGTTTATAAGCTTTCTTGTGGAAGCAGGAGCTTGCATCTCTTATTAATTTTCTGGAACAATCAGAGACAAAATACGCTGTGCATTTTATGTGGCAGCGTAACGCATCTAAGGTTCTGAAAACTAATGTATTAAAGTACTAACAAAGGGAAATACTGAAGTAACACATTGATGTAACTAATAGCTTTTTGAAGATGCAATAAGCATTTAACTTGCGAAATTCCTGTGCTTTGGTTTGTTTCACGACCTTGTGATTAGAAATGTGACACACGCTTTGGCTTTGTTTCAGTTCAAGCACTGCATGTAACTCGGTATTGAACTTAGAACAACGATTCTTTGCGTCTTTATTTTGCTCATATTATTTTTATATTGTATTGTCACTGTACACAGACAGACTGGCGTGCTTCAAAACATCAGAAGAAGTCTTTGATTGCACCGTGTCCAAAGGCTTTAGATTCAACTACGTAATCTCCGATCGTCTGACATTGGAGATTCCAAAGGTCACACATAGTTTTTCTGGAAGGTACACTTGCCATCAAATCCCAAAGTCTACTGGAAAGTCAACCTCGTGCGATCTCATTGTCAACAGTAATTATGTTTTTTATTTTTTATTTGGTACTTTGTCCCTCTGTAACATTTTGGAGCGACGTGTTACCATTTGATTACTTAAAATGTATTTTGACTTCTTACCAGGAGCATCCGTGTGTTTGTTCGATGTTTAATTTTTAAAGGCATGTATTTCTGTATACTGTGAATCCAGAGTGTGTGTGTGTGTGTGTGTGTGTGTTAGTGTGTACGTGTTAGTGTGTGTGTGTGTGTGTGTGTGTGTGTGTATGTGTCCTTAAAACAGAATTGAAGACATTTTGAACAAATTTCTGTTACAAGATTTAAACGCTTTTTGACATGACATATTCGTACTAGTGAAAGAGGCACACATAATGAACACACAGTGTTCACTAGTGTTCAAACAAAGATGTGTTAATCAGGCGGTCACGTTTGAAATCCAACTTCCTTTCCCGTCTTTTTAGTCAAGTGATCTTTACAGCAGTGATCGTGAGCTCCGAGGTGCACATTTTCTGATGGAATTTCGGATCATATCGAGCAGACACGTACTGCACAAAATATGTATTTATCATTTTTCATTTTTATTATTAGGAAAACCCTAGATTGACAGGAAGAAAACGGCATCATGTATAGGAACAATGGTCAAGAAACACAGGAAACATTTCAAAACTCAGACTGTCAAAACTAAATGTTTACAGGACCTCTCCAACCTCCCCTTCATTGGTAACACCAAAGAAAACTATGTAGAAGATAGATGATTATAGACACGATCACATGACTAAACACAACCGACGTTTTCTGGAAATAAGTTTTTCAGGGTTGTTATTTTGCGCTGACGAAGAACTGGGCCCGTGACAGCGCGGCAAATAACACATTGCCGACCATTAAAAACGAGCGATCAAGTTGATCACATCAAATCATTAGCTATGATGTTTTTTTTAAAATCGAATTACCACTCGATATGCAGGGGCGGATCCAGGGGGGGTTTCCGGAAACCCCCCTTGCGCCTAAACAAAAAAAAATTAAAAAGAGAAAACAAGTCGCGTGAGGTGATAGTCAAGCTATCGAACTCACAGAATGAAACTGAACGCACTGCATTTTTTCATCAAGACCATATAGCATCGTCTGTCACCCGCTCGTGGAAAAAGCAGTGAAATTGACAAGCCCGTATGGCGCGGTAGTGGTTGCGCTGTGCAGGATAGCATGCTTTTCTGTATCTCTATTCCTTTTAACGTTCTGACCTGGTTTTGAATCCAAACACAACATATCTATATATTTTTGGAATCAGGAACCGACAAGAAATAAGATTAAATTGCTTTTGAATCGATTTTGGAAACTTAATTTTAATAATAATGTTCATATTTTTTATTTTTAGAGCTTTTTTTAATCCGAATATATATAACACATTTATATATTTGAAATCAGGAAATGATGAAAAATAAAATGAAGTTATTTGTGGATCGTTTTATACAAAAATAATTTTAATTACAATTTTCAGACTTTTAATGACCACACTCATCAATTAATTTGTAAGCCTCCAAGCTGAAATGCAATACCAAAGTCCGGCCTTTGTCGGAGTTTGTTTAACTAAAATTCCAAGTTTTTTTGATAAAAAACTGAGGGTGTGACAGTGCCGCTTCAACTTTCACAAAAAAGCCGGATATGACGTCATCGAAGACATTTATCGAAAGAAAGAAAAACAATAGTCTGAGGATATCATACCCAGAAACTCTCATGTGAAGTGTCATGAAGATCGATCCAGTAGTTTTCTCTGAATCGCTCTACATATACACACACGCACACACACGCACACACATACTTACACATATACACCACGACCCTTATCTCGATTCCCCGTCTATGTTAAAACATTTAGTCAAAACTTGACTAAATGTAAAAAGAAGAAATACATACATTTTAAAAACAAAGAAAAACTCATGGCTCAGATTGCACCAGATTGCTCCATTTTTCTTGACCCCCCTAGGAGGTTCGAACGCTTCGCGTCCTCAACTAAACGTTTCGCGTCGTCGAATTGTCCCTGAAAGAAATGTGGATCCTGCCCCCCCCCCCTTCAAATTGATGTGATCAGCCCCTGATATGATATCCTCCTTTAAAAAAAAAAAAAAAAAAATTCAAACCAAAGTACACAGTTCCTTGCAGTAGTGATTTCTGACCACGTGTTTTGCTTGTGATCATGTGCATTTGGGAAAACAGGCATGCACATCAATCCTGGTAGATCATCGGTAGCTAATCGTGAGCGTCGATGAGCATTCTTTTGAGACAAATGAAAATTACATCGAGCAAATATTGTCTTCATTGGTCGGCGGGGCGTCAATATTTGTCTCAATGTCAGAGACCCAACTCCTCCACCCTAAATACAAATCAACACAGTTATTTTCGAACATCGTCTATCATCAAAGCAAAATGTGCATCCTTTCTGAACGACTGCTACTCTTCCAAAGGCCATACAATCTCGACATATCATCAATAGACGTTTTGTATAGGTTGTAAAAGTTTGAATTTACGTGTTTTTAGTGAGTCAAACTTTTCCACGTGACATTATAGGCCAGTCACTACCGCGGGGTGTGTCTAAACATGTGGACAAGGAGCACGTGAAGGAAGCTTGCCTCACTAAAAGCAAGAGTATCCACTCTTTTACAAACCATACAAAACCCGACAGAGTTATGTTTGGAATTTGTCTATTGTCCGCAAACGTAAAACATTTCACCTGTTTAGTATGATTTGATACCGAACTATTGTTAAAAACATTTGGTAACCCGTTCTTTATTGTCTGATAACGCTTTCTTTCTTTCATTTATTTCAGAAACAGAAGAGGCAGGAGAAAATCGACCGAAGGTCAACGAGACAGAAACATTAATTTATGTGATCACCCCTATTGCAGTCATCGTCACAGTTCTACTCGCCATTACGATTACTGTTTTCTTCATACGAAGGAAAAAACAACCGAGGTGAGGAAGAGCGTGAGGCCCCAATTCAGAGTAAACAGTAAACGCATGAAACAGACCTCAAACCACTGAAACATTGGAAAACCTTTTCTCAGTTTTAGACGATAATTCTTGAGCCTGCGATTTGTATTTGTATTTGTATTTGTGTTAATGTTGTGTAACTGATACAAACATTGCCAAATGCATTAACTGCATTAACATTATTTTAAAATCTGATCATGTCTTTCTGGAAAAGTCCTTTGACGTTTTGTTTTTACATTTAGTCAAGTTTTGACTAAATGTTTTAACGTAGAGGGGGGAATCGAGACGAGGGTCGTGGTGTATGTGTGTGTGTGTGTCTGTATGTGCGTGTGTGTGTGTAGAGCGATTTAGACCAAACTACTGGACCGATCTCTATGAAATTTGACAAGAGAGTTCCTGGGTATGATATCCCCGAACGTTTGTTTCATTTGTTTGATAAATGTCTTTGATGACGTCATATCCGGCTTTTCGTGAAAGTTGAGGCAGCACTGTCACGCCCTAATTTTTCAACCAAATTGATTGAAATTTTGGTCAAGTAATCTTCGACGAAGCCCGGACTTCGGTATTGCATTTCAGCTTGGTGGCTTAAAAATTAATTAATGACTTTGGTCATTACAAATCTGAAAATTGTAAAAAAAAATGTTTTTTTATAAAACGATCCAAATTTACGTTCATCTTATTCTTCATCATTTTCTGATTCCAAAAACATATAAATATGTTATATTTGGATTAAACACAAGTTCTGAAAATTAAAAATATAAACATTATTGTTAAAATTAAATTGTCGAAATCAATTAAAAAATACTTTCATCTTATTCCTTGTCGGTTCCTGATTCCAAAAACATATAGATATGATATGTTTGGATTAAAAACACGCTCAGAAAGTTAAAAGGAAGAGAGGTACAGAAAAGCGTGCTATCCTTCTCAGCGCAACTACTACCCTTTGCCATGAGCGGTGGACTGACGATGCTACGAGTATACTGTCTTGCTGAAAAATTGCATTGCGTTCAGTTTCATTCTGTGAGTTCGACAGCTACTTGACTAAATGTTGTATTTTCGCCTTACGCGACTTGTTTTAAAAATTGAGTAGGATACAAATCCTATTCTTCTTGTCGTTTTTAACTCCAGCGTGCAAACGTTTATTTTATTTATTCACTAAAACATTCAGGTGATATTAGAGGAGCATAAACAAATTCAGCGGTCTGCGTTGGTCCAATAGTCAAAAACGGAGGCTCTTAAAGGACCAAGCCATGCACAAAGCTAATAGGATTATTAAGAGTAACATAGCACAGTGCTTATAACAGTCTTCCTCGTCGGGATTTTATTGCTAGTTTTAGCACTTCCACCGAATGAGCTTACGTTTGTTCATTGACACGCACCAATCACGGCCTCTGATTGAACAAACAAAGCAGAGTCTTCGTTGTTGTGATTTTCTCGCTATCTTGAGCACTATCGCCATGGCCTTTACAAAGGCAATTTTGGACGCAAATTGACAGAGTTGTAGTCAACAACGCTAGTTTTCCAAACGCATCTTCGGCCTTGTTCTACGATCTAGTAATAGAGGTTTATGCATGGTATTATCCCATGACCAAATTGCTTCTTTGTCTCTGTTAGGTGAAGCAGGTGCATTTCTCCAGAACCAGAGCCTCGTTCTGACAAATTTTACTGTATTTGCAGAGTTCACAAGGTCATCTGCAAAATTATTAGGTTATTATTATCAGCGCATCATAGTCTTCGCATATCAATGTACTACAGATACATTCATTATTTTCCCCATAAACAACGATTTTGCATTTTCACGAAACATACACACTAGGTCCACAACGACATATTTTTTAAAATTATCTGTTGTATAGAAATTACCATATAAAACATAAGTAGCATTCATTTTAAAACTACTCACAAAAGTGTAGGGGAAACTATGTCTAGCAAAGTTCCATTCCAAAGCTCAAAGAGATCAATAAAGCACATTTTTAGTCTATAAAAGAAAACATCCAAAGTTTACGTACTGCTGACAAGTTTCTGCATTTGTTCACTATCCGAAACAGTGTTGTTCTTAGCCTCAGATGACAAAGGTCAGTCGGACCTGGATTAACAATGTGTAAAGGTTCAAATGGCCTGGCATTATCAGCTTGGTAGGAAAAATGATGGTCAAAACCATCGGACGGTCGACTGGGTCATTTGTCAGACTAATGCGTCAGAATCAGATACAAAAAAGTGTCAATTACCGAAGAACGAGGTTGGGGAACAACACTATTGTCTAAATCTACCGTTGAAACACAACCAATACGCTTGGCAGTTACTATTCAACCTGAAAGCGACTTTGCTATTGAGTTGAAGGTTACTTGTATTCTCCCAGCAAGGTAATACATTGTACTACGTTGCAAGCCCCTGGAGCAATTTTTTGATTAGTGCTTTTGTGAACAAGAAACAATTAACAAGTGGCTATATCCCATTTCCCCCCTTTCCCCTATCCCATCTCCCCCCTTTCCCCGTCGCGATATAACCTTGAATGGTTGAAAACGACGTTAAACACCAAATAAAGATACCGGCACGGTTGGCCTAGTGGTAAGGCGTCCGCCCCGTGATCGGGAGGTCGTGGGTTCGAACCCCGGCCGGGTCATACCTAAGACTTTAAAATTGGCAATCTAGTGGCTGCTCCGCCTGGCGTCTGGCATTATGGGGTTAGTGCTAGGACTGGTTGGTCCGGTGTCAGAATAATGTGACTGGGTGAGACATGAAGCCTGTGCTGCGACTTCTGTCTTGTGTGTGGCGCACGTTAAATGTCAAAGCAGCACCGCCCTGATATGGCCCTTCGTGGTCGGCTGGGCGTTAAGCAAACAAACAAACAAACAAACAAACAAACCAAATAAAGAAAGAAAGAAAGAAAGAACGTGAGTGATTCAAGGCGATTATCACTCGAGCAAAATAATAGATCAATTCCAACAGCAAAATTGTTATTAAACTAAGCCTTGTCGAAAAGCCAATAAAAGTAGAAAAATAGATTTTGCGGCTACCCCATACCTGCACATACCCCCCCCGGGCTTTCAGCCACACTTCAGGCGTCTAAACATTTAGAAAATGTCATTGACTTTCTTACAAGGAGTCTAACACTGCAATTGTGCGAAGAATCAATTTTCATCATTGTTCTATCAGGTTAGCGAAGTAAGCCACTTGTAAATATCCGATCAGGTCCCGCACGTGAACTATTTACGTCAATAGCTAACATGAAAGCGTAGTAGTCTCGACGAGAGCGAGAGTACTTCCTATCTTGGGTAGTTTACGTCAAGACATTGTGTTTGATCACACCATAGACCAAATAGCCTGGACCGCCAACTCGTCACGTGACCCTTCGAGGTAACCACGCTCGACTTTCAGGGGCGCTTAGCGTCCGGTTTGAAAGGCCAGCGATTCGAAGACAGTGAAAAGAAAGCACGCTCCAGTTATTTGTGACAATGGGAGGTGACAATAAACTGGATTTTCCAAAACTCCAAACTAAACTTAACAAAACTCATCGAAAAACATGTTCCATATGCACTTTAGCTGAGTTTATTTTAGCATTTTCAGAACTTACCTCGGCAACTTCGTCCATGTTTACAATCGACACCGGATATGACATCCCCCTGATTTCTGAAAGGCCATGTAAGCGTAGGTTCCTAAATGCGAGAGGCGCTACCTCGTTATTGAGAGAAAGAGCGGAGAGAGAGCTAGTTGGCGGTCCAGAATAAATGGTCTATGATCACACACACAAAATGTAAAACATGATATTTGGTTCCATTTTGGCATGCCACGCACAGTCTTTAGTCCAGGAACATGGTTACGGGAAATGTTAATCACATTTTAGCGGGAGATGCGAACTGACGAAAGACATACATTTGCGTTTGGCTGGCAACACTAGAGGTATGTTAGTCATCTGCTGGGTAGTTGTGCAATTAATAAAAAAAAAAATAAAAAAAAATAAAAAAATAAATCCCTGCGCTTAGAACTGTACCCACGGAATACGCGCGATATAAGCCTCATGTTGATTGATTGATTGTTTATATCATCATCTGAGACAAAACGAAAAATCATTGTTTCGACACTGCTTTGAGGCGCACTCCATCTTTAAAGTCGGTGTTTAATGCGCGAAAGAGAACTAGCTTTGCGCGTGAATGTAGTGTTATGGTGACGCCTGTGGAAGGTTATGGCATGTGGAGTACAGGCATCAGCAGGTTTCTGACCAAAAGCTTGATTTTTGTGTGTCCTGAAAACGGGATAAATAGGTTACACACCTTCTCCAGGATAGAATAGACATTTTCCATCGGTATTAATTTCTGGTATTCCCAGGCAACAGGCTCGGAAATATACGAAAATAGTCATTTGGGGAAATATCTCAGCTATCCTTGACTCGGAAATGTGTAAACAATATATTTATACACATTGAAACATTACTTTCATTTTGGTGATGATTTTCATTGATTTGAAGTACGTAAGGAGCTACCAACGTTATAACTAGTGACTGTAGAATAATTTGAACTAACGAGACAGTACCCATTTTCTGCACTGACACAGGGAGCGTTGACAGCCAGTTCGCGGAACACATCTTACAGCGATGTCCCTTACTAGATGAGGAACGAAAAGAAGTGTGGCCGTCACCAACTCCCTTGCAGACCAAACTATACGGCAGTCGACAGGAGTTGGAGAAAACGACAACATTTATCACCAGTGCTGGACTGATTGTGTAACCTCTGCGAACGCCAAGAAGAAGAAGAAGAAGACAGCCAGTTCAATAGCAAGAAGCGAAGCCACAACAGAGATAGGTCACATACATGAAAATCCGTCAAAAGTCACACAATACTGTGTACTTTTCTATGATAATTCAAGGTAGTCCAGCCATTCTGTGAGGTGATGCGCCAGATATTGTGAGAAGGGTCTGGCTGACCAGCCTACCTTCGCGTGCAATCCAGAGCAAGAGAAAAATAGCGACTATCGACAACCGGAACACGTCGCTCCCAAACAAAATTAATGGTGCGGAACACTTCCCCACCCGTGTTAACGCCAACCATCGGAACTAATTTGTACATATAGTTGAACTCTTTCGATTTCAAAAGTCCAAATATAGGTAAATTACAAATGTATTCAGGAAACTAAAGAAGGAACTCAACCAGTGGTATTGCATACAAGCCAAATACCCAAGTACAGAGATGGGTTCGTTCAGAGCAACCTCATTCTGACATCTTGGATCGACGCCGACCGCTGACGCAGTTTACTATGTTTCTCTAAGTCCCGCTGAAGAGAAGGTGTGTTTGACAATCAGACTGACTCAACAGACAAGTGCAGTACTGTATTTATTTGATGACATTTTTTCTTTCAGCGGGAGTTCAGAAGGCACCCAAGATCGACTCCTTTGTTACACAAACAAATAAAAGGGCGCTTTGAATTCGCGACAGGAGTGATGCAGACTGAATGAAATCAACCTTCAGCGAGACAGAAAGAGAGGTATCAGAAGGAAAAAAAACCTGATGCCGACGTCATTTGTGTGTTCCAGACTTTCTATGATGTTCTCATTTCTATTAGTTGTCTGACAAATGTTTAGAACATGGATTTGTAGAGTTAAAGCCTGATTTTGAATTTCTTTATTTTTAAGCGTTTTTTCAACGTAAAACACAACTTAATATTTTTAGAATTAGAAAATGATGAAAAATAGATGTTTATAGTTTTGAGGAGTCTTGTTCCAAAAATAAAGAAAGTGAAACGTCGGACATAATTTGAATAACAAATTTTGGTACTAAGCTGTAATGCAATCCCATAGCTCAGACCGAGCCAAAGAATACTGGGTGAACGTTTAGAGGAAATAACTTGGAAATTGCTGTACATGCAATGAGAATTCCACCTCAAATTCAAGTAAAAGCAAAAGTGATGTCATCAAATAAAGCTACCCCAAAACTGAGATGGAGGACCAAAGTAAATGCCTCAAAGAATGTTTCTGTTAATTTTCTTTTTAAAAAGTGGAACATTTAAGCGCGGTTTTTGTTGGACGGTTTTCCTAACTCTCCATTTTTGGGCACATGAAGAAATAAAAAATAAAATGATTTTACTTTTGTGATTCAAACTCAGAAAATCGGCAAACTTTGAGTGAACTTATGGTAAACTAGTGTGAGTGTTTATCAATTTAAAGACAACTGAATTATTTAAACATATATCGCTTAAAAATAGAAACGCAACAGTGCCTCCTCATTACACACACCCGTATATACGGGGGTGAAAAGGTTTCACTCTGTCTGTCTGTCTGCCTGTCAGTCTGTCTGTGTCTGTCTGTCTGTCGACTGTGTTTTTCCATAATCACGTATATCTCTGCTGTTTATGGGTCGATTCAACTAAAATTTGGTTCCTCTCTAGGTCACAAGTCTGTGCGCTCTCTCTCTCTCTGTTAGTGATCTTCTGAAACCCAACAAGTGCTGGATGAAAAAGTTATCCATTTATAATTTACAACAATTAGTAACGATTCCAACAAGAGTTACAGCTACCTCATCTGCGCTTATAGACCATATCTGTGTGTCAACCCGAGCTAACATAAT
>NW_027127099.1:0-2000 GCF_037325665.1 Littorina saxatilis
TAATCTCTCAATCTATTCGCAACTCTGATGTTAAACATTTGTCAATCTTTTATTTCAAATACACATTAGATAAAATGAACAGAAATTTGGAATAAAGAAAAGATAAAATGAACAGAAATTTAAAGAAAATGGAATTATCTCTCTCTCTGTCTTTGTCTGTGTCTCTCTCCCTCTCTCTCTCTCTCTCTGTCTCTCTCTCTCTGTCTGTCTGTCTGTCTCTCTCTCTCTGTCTCTCTCTGTCTCTCTCTGTCTCTTTCTCTCTCTCTCTCTCTCTCTCTCTCTATCTCTCTCTCTCTCTTTCTCTCTCTCCCTCCCCCTGTCAATACCCCTTGCAACTAAACCGTCTTGAACACACACTTTGACGCTGTAATGACAAATACACATTCGATAAATTGAACAGAAATCTGGAGTAAAATAGAATAAATCAATGGAAAATTGAAGTAAATGACACACACACACACACACACACACACACACACACACACACACACACACACACACACACACACACACGCGCACACACACACACACACACACACACATTTCATTTGTTGTGGCAGTTCAGGCTTAGTTGGCAGCGACTGTTGCATTTTATCTTTGATTTGTAGCACTTGCACCTGTTAGTGCGACACTTTTTTGTTCCTGCACAGTTGCACTTGATATAACCCTGCCCACCACTCTGTGATCCGCGAATAACTGTTTCTCGCAGGCTCAGGATTGTGTCACAGTTAAGGTCTGCCGTATCCAGGAGTTTTTGTGGACATAGTTCAAACCCACTCCTTTCATACGAACCTTTTAGAATCCCATGTTTTGTTGCAAGAGTGTACGTGTTGTTATCTCGCCTTTTAGTCATTTCCGGAAATGACGGTTTTGATCAGACATTACTGGAAATGCCTAAAATCTTTAGTCATTACCCGTAAATGACTAAAAATATGCTCTAGACATTACCAGTAATGACTGAACATGAACTAGCAGTCAGGCAATAAGGGTAAAAAATATTCACAAAGTTTAGTCATTTACGGGTAATGCCTAAAGATTTTAGGCAATTCCGGTAATGACTGATCAAAACTGTCATTTCCGGAAATGACTAAAACTTTTAGTCATTACCCGTAATGACCGATTTCCCGTTTTGACTGTAACATATACACATATACCACACTATACCATTCTGTTCAAACCTGTGTATTTCCTCGACACTAAAATATCACTGCCACGTGATTCAGTCAAGACTGAATTGGAGGGCACTTTAAGCCCATTTTAAGGGCACCCACCCTGCGACACTAGGTTCTATTGTTCTGGGACTGCGAAAGACTATACTTACCTACCATATGTTTTGCCACGAGAGAGGTCAAAGTTAATTAATCCAAGAAGGTGAGAATGTCAAAACTACTGGCAGAAGTATAGGCCCATGATTTGTTTTTAACCTTCTGTGTTTCTTCTCTTTTTGTCTCTTCTTTTCTTGCCTTTTTGTGTGCCTTGCCTCCCTGAGCTGCTTTCTTCCTTCCTTCCTGCACTTCCTTCATTCCTTGGTTTATTTTCAATTTAATGGTTAATCTTTTTAAGTTGTTTTTGTGCATACTGACTTTCAAACTTTCAGATGACGCAGAAACCATTGCGCCACGACAGCACAATGCACGTATCGTTCTTGCTCCTTTTCTAAACCTTTTCCCCGTATTTGATAGTTGCTTACACGCCAAATGAACACACTGCTAGCGGTGATGATTTTCTGTTCTTTTTCTTCCTATTTTGATCTCCTTTCATTTTTGTTTTATTTTTATGAATCCTTATTTCGTTTTTCTCACTGCGCAGATAGAAAACTAGAGAATACTACATGGCTTGCTGTGTCGTACCAGATTTACACGAGTTTTTTTTAAAATAAATTATTGAACTGCGAGCGAAAGCGAGCTGTTCACTATTTGAAAAAGCAACGAGTGTAAATCTGGTACGACACAGCAAGCCATGTACGGTATTCTGTTTATCCTATATACTGTACTTACGTG
>NW_027127100.1:0-1860 GCF_037325665.1 Littorina saxatilis
GTATGTATTAGGTTTCATAATATGACATTATATGAATCGTCCAACGGAAGCGACTATGAGAAACGTATAAGTATTTATTAGGTTTGACATGATATATATGAAATAGTCGAAGAGAAGCGACTAGTGTGGCGGGCAGAGAAGGTCGCTGCTGTAGGAGCCTTGTGGAAATTGGAATTGACGGGGCCGATAGAATCACCTTTTATAGCACTGAAGTTCAAAGGAGTCTGACAGACACGGCCTTTTTATAGCTCCGGGCTCGTATTAGAAGGGCTGTAAGTTAAGAGGTGATTTAGCGAGGATGGAAGAGAGGGGTTGGGGGTGGTTTGGAGGGAAGGAAGAGGTATGTGCGGTGAATGTGCGCACGCACGCACGCACGCACGTATTCACGCATGCACGCACACACACACGCACACACACACACACACTTTGTTGTTTTAGTGATAATGTGATAATGTATATAAACATCTAGGGCTGTTTTCAGTATTGTTGATAACATGTTCTGTTTGATTAAGGGTATTCAGCTGGTAATTCCTTGTTTTTTTACTACCTATTTTATTCATGTTTTTATTACTTAGTTAGTGGAAGAATCTTTTGTAATGTATGTG
The DNA here is from genome assembly GCF_037325665.1 of Littorina saxatilis. Taxonomy (NCBI): domain Eukaryota; kingdom Metazoa; phylum Mollusca; class Gastropoda; order Littorinimorpha; family Littorinidae; genus Littorina; species Littorina saxatilis. The sequence goes on from NW_027127100.1 coordinate 606, forward strand.
TGATGGTGTATGCTTTTAAATAAGCGTTGTTGACTATGAATGTAGATGTAAACGCTTGTATAACTGTGTTTTAATTTTAAATGTATCAAGCGCAAAGAGCATAATTGTAAAGTTATGATGTTGCGCTATATAAATGCTCATTTATTATTATTATTATTATTATTATTATTATTACAAGTATAACACAGACACACACAACCAGCAACCGACTGCATGGTGCACACGCATGCACTCACACACAGAGTCCACTTCTATTTCAAGATAAAGAAAAGGTCCTACCATGCATTTGTGATTTGCAATGAGGTTTTCTTAGTTGAATATAGTAGAGTAAAGTTTTCCACACACCAACTCTGCTTCCTTTCCATGGCCACAGAATCCACACTGCAGTTTTGGAGGCTGCATATTAGTGAAAAGCGTACACAACATGTATGTAACATAGCAGCATAATGTTATTAGTGTTGTATGGATGTGAGAGATCTTTGAATATGATGATATTTTTCAGTCATTATTATTTATGTGCATTAGTTATCCCCTTCCCTGACAAATGTTTGTTTGATTGTGCAATCATGAACAAACTTCTCATTCAATCAGACAATGCACCGGCACGTCCCCGCCAGCAACACCAGCAACCTGCTGCACCTCGCCTGATCGATGTGCACCCACAGCCCAAGGCAGCACCTACAATGCCCCTGGTAGCACCTCCATCACCCCAGGCAGAGGAACATTTCGAAGCGCAAGCAGACGCAAGCCAATTTGGTAAGTAAAAATGAACCATCTGATAACAAAGTATCATGTTTTCGCAGTTGTCTTCTTAGTGTGTTTGAGATTAAACCATTGAAATATGTACTTCCTAATGTATGTGATCATGTTTCCTTTTTCGCCACTGGCAATAATGTCAATAGGGTTAGATATTATAATCCCATGTTGCTTTGAACTTATGGTTGGTATGTGCATCTGTTTGATTACAGCTCGCTTCACCTTCCTGACCAAGGAACAAGTCAACAAAACGTGCCTGAAAGACTGGTACAGGCGTGCCAAGCGCCCCTTGCTCCTTGACGACATCCCCTCGACCACAGGCCGCAAGGGGATGACTTGGAACGTCCCAGACACCATCCAACTCTACAAGTACTTTGGGTGGTACTTGGCGCCCCAGAGGCCAAAGCCCACCCACCATCAGGTGGGATCGGTGTTGGAAGCCTTTGGGGTGAAGTTTTCGAAGCCGTTCAAGACTCATCAGGTCTGTGAGAAGGTGACG
>NW_027127101.1:0-8250 GCF_037325665.1 Littorina saxatilis
ACCGAGACAGGGGCGGGGATATAGCTCAGTTGGTAGCGCGCTGGATTTGTATTCAGTTGGCCGCTGTCAGCGTGAGTTCGATCCTAGGTTCGGCGGAAATTTATTTCAGAGTCAACTTTGTGTGCAGACTCTCTTCGGTGTCCGAACTCCCCCCCCCCCCCCCCCGTGTACACTACATTGGGTGTGCACGTTAAAGATCCCACGATTGACAAAAGGGTCTTTCCTGGCAAAATTGCTTTGGCACAGTTAATAATTGTCTACCTATACCCGTGTGACTTGGAATAATAGGCCGTGAAAGGTAAATATGCGCCGAAATGGCTGCAATTACTGGCCGTATAAAATTTCATCTCACACGGCATCACTGCTGAGCGCCTAGAACTGTACCCACGGAATATGCGCGATATAAGCCTCATTGATTGATTGATTGAACTCGGAAAGCTGTGCAGAACGACAGACACAACTGAGGAAAGACAAGTCGCGTAAGGCGAAATAACAACATTTAGTCAAGCTGTCGAACTCACAGATGGAAACTGAACGCACTGCATTTTTTCACCATGACCGCATACTCGTAGTTTCGTCAGTCCACCGCTCGTGGCAAAGGCAGTGAAATCGACAAGCCAGAATAGTGCGGTAATGGTCGCGCTGAGTAGGATAACACTCTTTTCTGTATCTCTATTCTTTTTAGCGTACTGAGTTTGTTTTAAATCCAAACATATCATATCTATATGTTTTTGGAATCAGGGACTGACAAGGAATAAGATGAAATTGTTTCTAAATCGATTTCGGACAATTAATTTTAATCATAATTTTCATATTTTTAATTTTCAGAGCTTGTTTGTAATCCAAACATAACATATGTATATGTTTTTCGATTCAGAAAATGACGAATTAAGAATAAGATGAAAGTGTTTTTGGATTGTTTAAAAAAAATAATTTAATGACAAGTTTCCGATTTGTAATGACCAAATTCATTAATTATTTTGTAAGCCACCAAGGTGAAATGCATACCAAAGTCCGGCCTTCGTCGAAGATTGCTTTGCCAAAATTTCAATCAATTTAATTGAAAAATGAGGGTGTGACAGTGCCGCCTCAACTTTTACAAAAAACCGCTTATGACGTCATCAAAGACATTTATCAAAAAATAAAAACAAATTGTCCGGGGATATCATTCCCAGGATCTCTCATGTACAATTTCATAAAGATCGGTCCAGTAGTTTAGTCTGAATCGCTCTACACACACACACACACACACACACACACACACACACACACACACACACACACACACACACACACAAACATACACCACGACCCTCGTCTCGGTTTCCCCTCTATGTTAAAACATTTAGTCAAAACTTGACTAAATGTAAAAAATTGAACCGATTTAAAACACAAACTTACAAGCACAAAAAAGAATACGCTAGCAAGCATACGCACGCATGTATGCATGCACGCACGCACACAAGCACCGCCCCCCACCCCCCCTCCCCCCCCCCCCGCCCATCACACACACACACACATACGCACGCACACACGCAAACACATAAATATACACACACACACACACACACACACACACACAAACACACACACACACGTACACACACGCACACATCCACACACACAAACTGTCACAATTTACATGAATCCTAGTGGAATATCGAATATTTCAAATCATACCATTATCGTGCGCCTGTGAAGGCAGTCATAGCCTGAAATCCACATTTGGGGCGCCTTTTTATACGAAACCAAATTAATGATGGTAGAGTAAGTTAGACCCACACCAATCTATCATCTCTCGCACGCGGACACAATCAAAACCAATGAGAGTCCAGCCAAAACTGTACTTTCAAGCGCCTGTGGATAACGAACATACCCACTTCAATTACCTGACAGTATGTATATGTAAGACCCAGGGCCGGACTAGGCGAAGAGGAGGGGGGGGGGGGGGGGGGGGGGTTGCCAGTGGTGGCCCAGGGGGATGTCCCCCCTGGCGGCAGGGGCGGATCAGTTCATTTTATGACTGGTTTTTTTCAAAAGTATATTGTGAAGATATGGGTGTGAAGGCGCGAAGCGCCGAGCCGACGGCGCGAAGCGCCTAGCTTGCTAGGGGGGTCCGGGGGCATGCCCCCCCGAAAAATTTTGAAAAAAAGGATGCAAAATGGTGCAATCTGGTGCATTCTGAGGATGATCATAATTACCAGTTTCAGGCAGCAGATTTTGTCACTGATTAATAACCCAAAAATTGAAACTCAATGTAAAATAAAGAAATGCATACCTCATTCAATATTTTTATTTTTTGGCTGGGGGGGGGGGGGGGGGTCCGGAAACCCTAGAACCCACCCACCCCCCCTCGTTGTGGGGGTCAGGGGGCGAAGCCCCCTGAAGCTGACAGGTAGGTCATATTCTGAGATAGGAAAAAGGTCGCTCCTTGCATGAAACGGCATAAAATAAGCAATAATAAAAAATAAATAAATAAGTAAGGTACATGTTTAGGCTAGGGGAGGGGGGGGGGTTGCGCAACCCCCATAACCCCCCCGGTAGTCCGGCCCTGAGACCAAAGAGCAGTGGAATAAATATCTAGACTGAGACCCACCCCGGATTGTACACAAACTTACAAGCCGCAGTGAAACCCCACCGTTAAGACCTTGCATCTTAAGACGTCCCCTCTCCCAAGTTTGTTTACAAGAAAAATGTTCATTCAAAATGAACAGCGTCGATGCAATGTCCACCAAAGATTTATTTTGGGAAGTGTTAAAGGTTAGGGTCAAAAGTTAATGAATTGCATGTTGTGCTGGATATATAAATTGTTTATTTCAGTCAATGCTTGATTCATAAGTACATTTTTCAGCATGGTGCATCTACAGGAGGGTGCTCCAACAATGATGCATAGTGCCAACATTTAGCGCAAACTTTTCACAACAGTGCATTATTACCACAAAGCGCATACAGCGATTATATAGTAGCAAGTTGCACTAAACATTTGAACAAAATGCATTTTGCATTTTGTTCAAATGTTAACAGCACAGCACCAAGTTTTGCATAAGTGCACAACAGCACTGACCATTTCACAAAAGTGCATAACAGCTGTGACAATTTTACAAAAGTGCATTGACCATTTCAGGCAGATGGCTAACATGCAGATTTCGCTTTTGTCTGTCTTTCTTTGAAAAGTAGGCATGTTCAAGATCGATGAAGTCATGAGCAATTGGGTTAGATGACAGAAAAGATTCAAAAACGTCAGATTCAGTTAGATGACAGAAAAGATTCAAAAACGTCAGATTCAGTGTTTTGGGCACTGTTGAACAGGAACATTCTCTCCTGTTCAACAAATGTGGGTTCAATTCAAAAGCAACATTGTCACAGATAGGCTAGTGTTACATTTCTGTAAAGTTTCAAAAATATCTTCCATGTTTTGGTTACTGTTGAACAGAGGCATATTTTCCTGTTCAAAAAAGTCTGACACAAATTGTCGTAGTTGTGGGTTAAGGTTCGATCTATACTGTCCTTCAAACGAGTCGTAGAACAGTCATTGTCACAGATAGTGTTACATTTCTGTTTTACATTCAAACGAGTCGTAGAAGTACTAGTACATTTGCGTTTGGTTGTTTTTTTCTTTTAGATTCCTGTCACTCATACTAGCAGTATTGATTGAGGTACATAAATCTGTTGATGTACAGGGATGACTTGTTTGTAATGAATCCTTGTTTCCTCCACATTGAGTTTGCATTGCAGTTGGACAGAAATGAACACATTGATAATGGCTTTTGAGAAAATCAATCAATTCTGCAAAGGAATTAACTTGATGACATCAAAACTGCAGCGCCATTTGAAGAATGGTTACCATTTCTGTTTCTTTGATGGGAATCAAACAAATAAAAACATTGACTATCCAAGTTACCATGAATGGCAATAGTTGACTCCTGAAAAGTAGCAAGGATATAATTTGAGACGATAAACGCCTGATGCAATCCCTCCTCAAGGTCAGTCAACTCAAAACCTTCATCATTCGCAACATCAGTAGGCAACACAGCGGGATTCGTATGTCCAGAAATCATGTCGAAAAAATATTACATTTCAAAAGCATGTCCAACCACAGTTGTTGGCAAGTGTTCGTGTCCGAAGTAGCCTTCAGTGTGTGTATATGTATTCATGTGACAGAGAGCGTGACCTCATTGTTCAATCCTCTCTCTCTCTTCTTTCTCATTCGAACGCACACACGCAAGAACGTAGCCTACGCACGCATGCACGCGCACGCACACACACACACACACACACCCCGCTGACGCACAAACCACGCACACACACACTGACTGTCGGCAAGCATCTCTTTTTGTTTTCTTTACCTTTGTTTATTGTGTTTTCGATATTTGTGTTTATTTTTTGCTTGACTTATCTGTTTTATTTTAATGTTTGCTATCCACATCGTGTGATAAATGTTTCTTCTCAGTCTCCGAGTCAGTTTAGTTTCTGCACGCCGCTTTGGTACTCCTTGTTTTTCTAACTGGTGTATTGTGCGCGATTTGCGGATTTATTTTTATTCCTTTCATATGCAGTTGAAGTGTTGTGGGTGTTATTGTCTGTATATGCTATGTTGCGTCTGTGTATGCCTACAAGAATTTGCATTCGCTCTCTGCCAGTACAAGTCCAAACTTTATTGGGTGTAATGTGCCTGTGGTCTGCTCGCAGTCGAGCACAGATAGTTTTCAAACATTCCTCCAGTGAGCCGCTGCGCGCTGCGACCTGAGTAAAGCGCTTCTTTGGTCTCTGGCAACGTTGAACTGCGCTGATATGCCCAGCGACGTGCGGACAAAGTGATATCGCCCCGCTGGCTATTTTTACCGCTGGCCCCAGCTTTGAAATTGTTTTGGCTTGGAGAGTTTTGCTCATGGCGGCGCCCTGTGGCAAATTCGTGGCAAGTCTTTCCCGACCGCAGATACCAGCGTCGTCCGCGACGCTGGAACAAGAGTCTCCCGATTGGGGTCCCCTAGTGAGTCTCGCAACTTTAACGTTGTGTGTTCTCGTACACTGCAGATGTGCCTGCAAAAGATAAATCATTAACTTGTGAATACGGATTGTCCAGCAATGCAAGCAGGTTACTTTTGACTGTGTGTGTGTGTGTGTGTGTGTGTGTGTGTGTGTGTGTGTGTATGTGTGTGTGTGTGTGTGTGTGTATGTGTGTGTGTGTGTGTGCGTCCGGTTTGTGTCTGTGTCTGTGTGTGTGTGTGTGTGTGTGTGTATGTGTGTGTGTGTGTGTGTGTGTGTGTGTATGTGTGTGTGTGTGTGTGTGTGTGTGTGTGTGCGTCCGGTTTGTGTCTGTGTCTGTGTGTGTGTGTGTGTGTGTGTGTGTGTGTGTGTGTGTGTGTGTGTGTGTGTATGCGCACGCGCGCATGGCAGTGGACGCGATAGTTTGTCCCAGAATGATTCTACTGCATTCTAAGCAATCCTAATTTCAATGTTACTGCTTTTAGCAATCTTCTTGTGAGATGACGTCAAACAACTATCACAATTATGATGTAGTTCTCACAAGAAGTATTAGTTAATAAATACAACAGAGAAGGCACTTTTATACACGAGGTGCTAGTCCTCATAAGTTGCACACCACGAATGAAATAATTTGAGTTTTTAAAAAAACAACGCGAAGCTTTGCTTACGAGAAACGTCAGAAGTTTCGGTGTCACTGATGCTCGTAGGTCCGGAGTAGATCGAACGTAAGCCAACATCCGACATCTCCAGACTGCTGTATTCTCCTTCATAGATAATGAATTTCACTTTAAAAAGTTATTTGTCTGTTTAATTTGATTAAATCAAAGTGTTCATGGGAAATACACGCAGGCAGTCAGAAGGCAGACGTAGTGACAGAAAGAGAGACAAACAGACAGAACGACAGACAGACAGACAGACGAACAGACAAAAAGACAGAGGGTTTTCTAGATAATAATAATACTAATAATAACGGGTATTTATATAGCGCCTTATCCGAAGTTCAAAGCGCGTATGCCGTGTGAGATGGAATTTTTTACACAATATATCACGCATTCACATCGGCCAGTAGATCAACAGCCTATAGGCGCTGCATCCACCTTTCACGGTCTATTATTCCAAGTCACACGGGTATTTTGGTGGACATTTTTATTTACACCTATACAATTTTGCCAGGAAAGACCCGTTTGTCAATCGTGGGATCTTTAACGTGCATACCCCAAGCACAATGTAGTGTACACGAAGGGACCTCGGTTTATCGTCTCATCCGAAAGACTAGCACTTGAACCCACCACCTAGGTTAGGAAAGGGGGGAGAAAATTGCTAACGCCCTGACCGAGGGTCGAACTCGCAACCTCTCGCTTCCGAGCGCAAGTGCGTTACCACTCGGCCACCCAGACTATAAACATATTTATCGCATTTTTACTGATCACATGACAAAAACAGCTTTTGTCATTGGTCAACTAGGAACTGTATATCAATTGACATCGCGCAGGAAGTTCCTAGTGAATTTGACATCGCGCAGGAAGTAGCTTTCCAATTCTAATTTTGAAGAATAAAATCTCACCTGAAGGAAACAAATGTCTCCCTTTTTTTAAAATCACAAATTCATAAAAGAAAAATAACTGAATCAGAAAGATTCAGCTGTGCAATGAATAAAATCAAACTTTTCCCACCCAGCTTTAACAGAGAAGTAGTAGAAAAGAATGTTACAATCTTACCGACTGAGGTAGTTGGAACAGCCATAAACAAAGCTGACCTTGAAAGTACCAGTAGTGGCAGTACTTAGAAAACTGTGAGATCTCTTGCAGTGTTTCAGCGCACATCACTCACAAAAAGGCAGGAAATGAGCAGCCGATTTAAACAGTTCGCACCTGCATGAACAATTGTCCACCTTTCTTAGTCGTAGCCATTCAACATCAACCGAACAACTTTCAGCATGTTTCACACATTCACAGCGCCATTTTGGATGCGTCGTAAGCGAGACTGAGCTTCGACAACATTATTATGCAGTCCGCCGATACCGACAAATACCTGGAAGCTTTCTTGGGCACAGACAATTAGCCAGAGGACTTCGCTGATACTACCTGGCGCACTTCAGTTCCTGCAATCGTTCAGAATTGCCAAATCGAACAGTCAAAAAGAGTACGATTGAGGAAGTAACTGCCGGGGACATTCTTCGCTGTTCCTTCAAACTGGCAACTCCACTGAACTTGTTTGCCTTTGTTGGTGATCTGTTTCGACCGTATATTTTTGTTCTGTTTTCTTTATAAATGCCTTATTTTGTCTGAGAAAAAGAACCAGTTACTGAAATATAAAAGTAAGAGCAGCAAAGTTACGAAAGCAGGAAAAGACAATCCAACATTTCCAACATTAAATACAAGGCAGTAGCCTCCCTTGCGTTTGTCTGACTTCTTAGGTAGGTTTATGATTCCTACTGTTCCAAAATCGAATGCGATAAAATCGTTATCGTTAGATTTGACTGTGATATCAACATTTATCAGTCTGAATGTCTCGAAAGGCTGAATCATATCAGATCTCGGCTTACGCCTCGATCTGATATGATTACAGCTTTCTCGACATTCAGACTGATAAATGTTGATATCACAGTCAAATCTAACGATAACTAATATGGTTATAATGCTTCAGTGCCTGGGGCTTTGCGACACACAAAATGTTTCCCATTTAATGGTATGAATAATAGTGACAACAAAGACGATAGCAAAAAGAGCATTGATCAGCAAGAACATAGAGTCACACTTGGTTCATTGGTTGTGTTTCCATGTCCTTTTAATCTGTTTGGCTATACGGTACCGATTTAAATTGATGTTCTTTTTCAGTTAACGTAGTGGTCTTTTTAATTGTCTAAAACGGGGGGGGGGGGGGGGGGGGGTTGTCAATCTATTTACGCACTGTCTTAAACATGTGTACTTGCATGTGACTATATGGTCTAAGAGTGTGTTTTTATGTGATGTTATTTCGCACACGAGCCGAAAGAAACAAAATTATGATTGTTGCATTCAGATAATACAGTTTTGTTGAAATGAATTGAATTGAATTGAATTGAATTGAATTGCAACCAATAACAATGCGTCAATCAGAGCAAAGGAGGGTTCAAAAAGCTAAATAATTCCACAAATGTCACTCAACATCTTTCTCTTGGATAGGCAAACACAGCTAACGGGCAGAAGGAAAGCCAGGGGGAAAAGAAGACAGGTAGTCGGGCAGACAGCCATTGCAGACAAGAAAAAACAAAATAACACCTTT
>NW_027127102.1:0-5000 GCF_037325665.1 Littorina saxatilis
TTTGGAAATCCAAAGCATCATCATTATAATCATCCTCATCTCATTAATCATCCAAAATTATCATAACATAATAAACGTTGCATAATCATTATAAAGAAAGACAGTAAGAGGAAGGAAGGAGGGGAAGAAAAGGAATAAAAAGAAGAGGGATGGGTAGGAGTTGTGCAGAAATTAAAGTTGTTGTCCGGCTTGTGGAGCATTGATTCTGGTTTGCCCAAAGCGGCCTGAACGTTCAATGAACGAGTGTACTCTTGAAAAAATGTTCCTGTTCAAATCTAGAGAATACTGTCTGTCTCCATTTAGAAGGTGGGGGAGGTGAATACTGTGGTTAGGGAGAGTATGTATGGTTTCTTGACGTGCTTCGCGATAATTTGGACAATCCAATAGGAAGTGTTTTACGGTTTCGGACGGAAATCCGCAGTCACAAGTTGCATCTGTAGCAACGTGTCGTCTCACTAGATCGTTATTAAGATGACTTATACATAGCCTAAGCTTACAGTGAATTGTTTGTGATATGCGATCTCCAGAATACCAATAACACGGCAGACTTAAATCGTTTTTTGACAAAAAGTGCTTGAGGGACTTACTAAGTTTTATGTAGTCTGGTAAAGAATTCCAGAGTTGTGTTGTAGATGGGAGAAATAAGTTTTTGTATAATTCAGTGTTAAACGATGGAACTTTCCTATCTAAAGGTCTGCGCTGGCGATACGGATTATTAGTTGATATTAATGGTGGCAATATCGCAAGTAAGTAGTTTGGCACCTTACGGTGTACAATCTTGTGAAATAATACCAATTTTGAACGTTTACGCCTCTCTTAAAGTGAAATAAAGCCTGACTCGTCGTACAGTTGTTGATGGCTTGTACCGCGGACTGCTCCAACAATGGTCTTCATCTTCAAAGCTTCATCTTTGGCGGGAAGTGATGTCTGAAGAGGTTGATTTTGTGTGTTAGTGTTAGTGTTAGTGTGTGTGTGTGTGTGTGTGTGTGTGGGGAGTTTTGTGCAATAACGCATCCTTTGAACACTTCTATGACAAATGACCAAAATATCGTTTTTCTAGCTAAGGACCCGCTCCTGCCAAGGGTATAGTACCTAGTAAACGCCCACCCCCCACTTTTGGGCAAAACTGGTACATAGGGTGGGTGGGCGTATACAAGGTAGTTAACGGTAATATCATGTTAACCATCAATTTTTAAAAAAAACTCATTCTCGCCTAAAATTAATTTTTTAAATCCATTTTGATATTACAACGTACTCTTATGAACACGAAGAAAATAAACAAAAACAAACAAAATTAACGACAAAGAGTAAAAAAAAAAAAAAAGTAAGGCCTGATGGCGATTCGTACTCGACTCAATTGCGCATCAAGCGAATTCGACAACCGTTCGGCTACGGAATCAGACACCAAATGCTCGCCACTGTAATGCATTAAACAAGACGCAAGCACGCTTTTGCAACACGCCGTTATGATCGAGCATCGGTTGAAATCTTTCGCGAGCAGAAGCTCGTATTTGACCGCAATGCATCGGTGCTTAAATGACACCAATGTGTGTCCATGAGGGACATAAATCTACAAACAATATTTGAACAAGATTTATTCGAACTTGACGGTTTTAATGGACAGTGTTGGTGAAGTTACTGACAGGTAGCGACTTTACAGGAGGGGGAGGGGTCCTCTAACTTTACAGCTCGGAGACAACCCGGTAAGGACTTACCGGTGTTTCAAAAATAACACTTAGCAGTTGAGTTTTACAGGCCAGTATATGAGTTGCAGCTTTTTCAAGAATAAATCTTGTTCAAATATTGTTTGTAGAGAGGAGCAAGCATGAGGAATCTCCAATTCTAAAAATAACCAATTCTGGTAGCTGCCGACCTTCCGCCAGACACACATTAATACCGGGGAAAAATAAATAATTACTGGGCAGTAAAAATAAATACCGGACGGTAGTTAAACGACAGTTTGACTTTAAAGGACACAATTTTGCAGCTTTTTCAAGAATACGAGCCCAGGCCTTTTTGTTTTATATTTCAAGGAAACATTTCAACCTTTGCCTTCAGCCATGGAAGTCATAAAATGACACGCGGTAATGTTATACTCGCGGTAGTGTGACACGCGGTAGTGTTATACTCGCGGTAGTGTCGTACTCGCGGTAGTGTCGTACTCGCGGTAAGTTCTGTTTCCGTACCCGCGACAGCGGCAGCGACAAAAGAAAACGCGCGCAAACGCGTGACGTGTTTCCGTACTTGCGTTTTAAACATGCGGTAAAATCTGTAAACTCCCGCGTTGCCGCGCGACAACGCGAAAAAATCGCTCCAGGACCCTTTCAAAAAAATCGCGTCGCTTGCCGCTTGTCGCGCCGCTAACGCGTCGCGCGTGTGGAAACACTCCTGGTCATTTTCTATGTGCTTGATTTTCGTCGCACCGCTGGAAAAACGCTATCGCGGGTACGGAAACACAACTTTAGTGTGAGACGCGGTAGTGGTACTCGCGGTAGTGACGCTCGCGGTAGTGACCAGCACCCGATCACTCCACATAAACGCTGGTTCTGGTTGCATTGTGCCGCTGACATACAGCTAATAGGATTTTTACACCCCCGGTATAGGGGTGTGTATAGGTTTCACTCGATGTGTTTGTGTTCGCAAGTAGATCTCAAGAATGAACGGACCGATCGTCACCAAACTTGGTGAACAGGTTCTATACATTTCTGAGACGGTCCTTACAAAAATTGGGACCAGTCAAACACACGGTTAGGGAGTTATTGGTGGATTAAAATTATACAAGGCCTGGTATAGACGGACCCCCGCCCCCCCCCCCCCCCGTTGGTCAAAGGGAAATAACCATTCTCACTGCCACCAACTGAGAAGGTTATTTCCCTTTGACGGGGGTGTAGTTCCTATCGGAGGAATTTCTTGTTTTAATCCTTTTGTGGTATTGCTGATGATGCTGAACATGTATTTTACTAGTTTACCAATATGTATCTTTGACCCTGATAGCCTACGAAAACGGAGCAATCATGGCCCAACATTGGCCCAATGCTGAATTTATTGGCGCGGTGTTGAGCCTTAGTCGGGCCGTTGTCGTAGGCTGTCAGGGTTTATGTAGCCTTGTTCCATTGTATTCTGACTGTCATAAAGTAATTAATTTTAAGAGAAAGCAGTCATGAACACAAGGAGCTGGGAAAAGTTGCCTCTTACAACAAGCGTGGATAAAGACACATACTTGACACAGGCAAGTACTCTTTTTTTTCAATCACCACTAGAAGTCCCTGGGCAGCATTTTGCTCTGAAAACTGAATCTCACATACGATAGGTGGATCTTTTATTTTAAAAATGTGCCAAATTGCATATCTCCAAGGCCGTAAGACTAAGAGTAGATATTGGGAAGGCCAGTTCAAGAAGGTGTGGGTGGATCAACACATAATTTGCTGGTATACTGGGAACCGTCCCAGAGATAAATAATGTTATATATTATTTGTGGCATAAACTAATAAAGTTAGTCTCTCTCTCTCTCTCTCTCTCTCTCTCTCTCTCTCTCTCTCTCTCTCTCTCTCTCTCTCTCTCTCTCTCTCTCTCTCTCTCTCTCTCTCTCTCACACACACATACACACACATACTGATGTCATCTGACTTACTTGGTATCACAAAAGGTGCTGCCTTGCCGGTTTTTGCTGAAAAATAACTCCGAGACAATTAGATTCAATGAATACAATGATACAAATAACCGGCAAGTCATAAATCCAAGAAGGTGTGGGGACCGACACAAAATAGGCTGGTTGTGGGGTCCGTCACAGAGAAATTAGGTCGAAAGTGGGGTCCGACACAGAAAGTGGGGACCGACACAATGAATTATGGGAACCGTCACGCCTACGTCACAAAAGTGTGTGGGGACCGAACACAGCCAATTTCACTGACTACTTTTGTTGTTTTTATTATTACGGCTGTTTGGATGGCCCTACAATCTTGAAACTTGGGCTGTCTGCTACAGACATGTTGAACTTTTTGCTGGACCAACGACAGTTCCAAGCAGGCATTTTTTGGTAGGATATTTCTTGCCGATGCTACGAATTATGCAGTTTTGCAGTAAAGTGGAAGGCATTCTACCTAATAACGGCTAAAATATCAAAAACCTTCAATCCAACAGCACCTAGGCATGTAGTGTAAACACTCACAGATCTAACAAGACCATTCTCAGAGAGCAACATTGCGTAATACTACCATAAATGGATGTTTTGTCCGCGAATTTTGGCGTGTGGGAACCGAGTGGGAACCGAACACAAAGGGTCAGGGCACCGAACACAAAGCGTAGGGGAACCGTCACAGTGTCACCGGTGTGATATCATATCTATATATTTTTGGAATCAGGAACCGACAAGGAATAAGATGAAAGTGTTTTTAAATTGATTTCGATAATTTAATTTTGATCATAATTTTTATAATTTTTAATTTTTAATTTTCAGAGCTTGTTTTTAATCCGAATATAACATATTTATATGTTTTTGGAATCAGAAAATGATGAAGAATAAGATGAACGTAAATTTGGATCGTTTTATAAATATATATTTCTTTTTACAATTTTCAGATTTTTAATGACCACAGTCATTAATTAATTTTTAAGCCACCAAGCTGAAATGCAATACTGAAGTCCGGCCTTCGTCGAAAATTGCTTGGCCAAAATTTCAATTAATTTGATTGAAAAATGCGGGTGTGACAGTGCCGCCTCAACTTTTACAAAAAGCCGGATATCACGTCATCAAAGGCATCTATCGAAATAAAGAAAAAAACATCCGGGGATATCATTCCCAGGAACTCTCATGTAAAATTTCATAAAGATCGGTCCAGTAGTTTAGTCTGAATCGCTCTACACACACACACGCACAGACACACACAGACACACACACACACACACACACACACACACACACACACACACACACACACACACACACACACACACACATACACCACGACCCTCGTCTCGATTCCCCCTCTATGTTAAAACAA
>NW_027127103.1:0-13712 GCF_037325665.1 Littorina saxatilis
AAAAACGCAAAACGAAGGCTGTGAGCTGCACTGTGCCTTTAAATTACGAAAAATCACAGTGATGGAAGACTTCATTTAGTTATATTTTCATTTGTCAAAAGCATCAGTGTTCATTATATCCACACAAAAACACTCAAAGCTTTAATAACACATGTACTCATGCATGTGAATTCAGCATTGTTTTCACTACGTTACATATACGACGCTTTATATTTGTGTATAATATTTAATGTGTAAATATTCATATGTTGTTGTTTTTCTCTACCTTTTTTTCTACGTTAATATCCGTGTAAATATGTGATTAGATTAGTCCCCTCTCTGGGCGAGGGCTGGTTGAAAAAAAGCTCGTTGTATTGCTTATGCCACAACCCTCGAAAAATCAAATTTGATTTGATTTGATCTCTCACACACCTTTCTCTTCCTCGCGTATCTGTGCCCTGCTTCTGCCTTTGTCAGTCAGCTCAGACAACATTTGTGGCGCGCTTCACGTGCACAAGAGTGTCTGGGCCATGTGCACCATAACAATAGTTCTACACAATGGCTCTCTTTGTCTGTCAGTGCAATGTTCACCAGCCTTTTCAGCCTGCCAGTTTACAGCCTCGATGTGACCATGTGCGGCAGGAATGGGGCATTACGCTTTGCAGTAAATCAGCAAGCCCTTTCAGTTTTCGTCCGTTTTCATAATGGACATTATCCATTACATCACGCGGCACTGTGTTGTGCGACGGCACATGGTAGCTCATTCTTGTCTTAAAGGTACCGCCCTTCTGGAGTGCACGATCATGTTACATGGATATCTGCGACATATTTGTCCTGGGTTTTTATGTGGATACGATCATCCTTTCACTTGGCAAGTAAAAAGTAAACGTAGTTTTACTTTATTTGGTGTTTAACGTCGTTTTCAACCACGAAGGTTATATCGCGACGGGGAAAGGGGGGGAGGGGGAGATGGGATAGAGCCACTTGTTAATTGTTTCTTGTTCACAAAAGCACTAATCAAAAAATTGCTCCAGGGGCTTGCAACGTAGTACAATATATTACCTTACTGGGAGAATGCAAGTTTCCAGTACAAAGGACATAACATTTCTTACATACTGCTTGACTAAAATCTTTACAAAAATTGACTATATTCTATACAAGAAACACTTAACAAGGGTAAAAGGAGAAACAGAATCCGTTAGTCGCCTCTTACGACATGCTGGGGAGCATCGGGTAAATTCTTCCCCCTAACCCGCGGGGGGTAGTAAACGTAGTCCCATAACCATGTTTGTAGTCCCATAACCATGTTTGTAGTCCCATAACCATGTTTGTAGTCCCATAACCATGTTTGTAGTCCCATAACCATGTTTGTAGTCCCATAACCATGTTAGAGATGTCAACTTCTCAAGGGGCCAGCTTTATGAGAGAAGTGCCAATCTCCTGTTCCTCGCTGCCGTCGTCTTCGCAGGTCATGAACAGGGTCAGGTTCCCATTTTCAGCTGGGAGGACTGGAGAGCGCTCGGGGAAAATGGGGTATTAATTTTGTATTCGTCCCAAGAGGGGATCGAACCCCGACAACCAGCTTGAGAGGCAAGCGTTCTAACCACTATGCTAATCCGGCTCTTTCACTTGGCCGGGACAAGTTACACAAATCAACAGCCAGGCTAGTGGTAAGGCGTCCGCCCCGTGATCGGGAGGTCGTGGGTTCGAACCCCGGCCGGGTCATACCTAAGACTTTAAAATTGGCAATCTAGTGGCTGCTCCGCCTGGCGTCTGGCATTATGGGGTTAGTGCTAGGACTGGTTGGTCCGGTGTCAGAATAATGTGACTGGGTGAGACATGAAGCCTGTGCTGCGACTTCTGTCTTGTGTGTGGCGCACGTTATATGTCAAAGCAGCACCGCCCTGATATGGCCCTTCGTGGTCGGCTGGGCGTTAAGCAAAAAACAAAAAACAAAAAACAACAAAAAACACCTTTAGCCAAAAGTATCGTCTGAATAAAAATCTTTATTGAGTTTGCTCAGTGACATGAAAATCAACACAGACGATGTAAATCAGAAGAATTGCGTCAGAGAACCGTTACTGTCTGCTAGTTACTTTACACATGTTGAGATTTAAATCAAGTCTCCTCAGCCAGAAGAGTCACGTCTGGAAAGTTTGATTTTTTACTTTGCATTTAAACTCCAACACAAGCCATATAAATGAGAATGATTGTCTAGCTGCGAAGATCTTAATACCATCTTAGTTTTAATTCAAGTCTAATCAGCCCTAAGAGCAAAGGTCAAGGTAGCCCCAAAACCATGTTTGGTCAAAGGGGAACGAGATGTTAGAGATCTCAACTTCTCTAGGGCCAGCTGTATGAGGGTGGGGCCCATCTCCACTCCCTCGCTGCTTCCGCTTTCTTCTGCCCTGAATAGGGTCAGGTACCCATTTCTAGCTGACCCGTCGCGATATAACCTTGAATGGTTGAAAACGACGTTAAACACCAAATAAAGAAAGAAAGAAAGAATTTCTAGCTGAGTGGACTGGAGAGCGATCGGAAAAATGGGGTATTTGTATTCGCCCCAAGAGGGGATCGAACCCCGATCACCAGCGTGAGAGACAAGCTCTCTGACCACTATGCCACTGGGGCTCTAGCTCTCTCACTTGAGCCAGTACCAGAAATCAACAGCCAGGCTGCTTTCTGTGCAAAATGGGTAATAATCATGCAAATTGTTTTCACCAGACTTTTCGAAGTGGAAGTTCCAATGTATGACAATCCTGCTTTTCAGCCAGTAGAACCGTACCTAAAAAAAACACGTCGATTTTCAAATTTGCACAGTGAGATGAAGGATGTAAAGGAGATCAAATACGTGTGGTCGCCTGTACTGTCTCGGTTTCCAATCAAGTTTCAGGCTGTGGAACATGTCGGTAACGGTCGATCATTCAGTGTGCATAGTGAAATCAGAACATCAACACAGACGATGAGTCAAGCGGCCCGGTGTACCTACAATCATCACGTCTCGCACAGTACCACAAGGGACTGCACAGACAACGTTCTCCGGTAGCATTCTGAGCGAGCACGTGCGGCGCAGCTTGTTCACATAAATCACAGACGTGGGGGCATCGTTACTGAAAGACTCCGGGTCTGCAAAACAGCTGGTGTAAGGTAAACGACGGGTTCTTTTTGCCCCTGGCCGTAATTGAGGCAATCATGTGATGCTGCATCGAGGTCTGCTTCCCCTTATTTTGACGCCTTTGATGTTTTGTGACGTGTCGAGTGACGCCAACCTGTGACGTGTTATATCGTCTGGCTGTCAGTCGTTGTGTAATACGGTGTTGTGCCAGAGGTATGCGTGTCGACGCCTCGCCGCCTGCGATGTTTAGCAGAAGGTGTCCGATCTTGTATTGTGTGAAGGATATTGTGATGATGGTGTTTGTGATCTGTAGGGAGGATGTCATGACGTTTTGAGACTGCTCTCTCACTCCCTGTCTGTGTTTCTCTGTCTGCCCCTCTCTCTTTATCTCTGTCCCACTCTCTCGTTTCAATTTGTTTGCTCTCTCTCTCTCTCTCTCTCTCTCTCTCTCTCTCTCTCTCTCTCTCTCTCTCTCTCTGTATGGCTGTATGTCTCTGTCTCTCTCCCTCTCTCTCCCTTTCTCTCCCTTTCTCTCCCTCTCTCTCCCTCTCTGTCTCTGTCTCTCTCTGTCTCTCTCTCTCTCCCCTCTCTCTCTGTATGGCTGTCTGTCTCTCTTTCTCTCTCTCTCCCTTGTTCTGTCTCAGTGTCTGTCTCTATTCATCTCTCTGTCTCTAAATATCTCACTGTCTCCGTTTCTCTCTCTCTCTCTGTCTCACTCTCTCTCTGTCTGTCTGTCTGTCTCTCTCTCTCTCTCTCTCTCTCTCTCTCTCTCTCTCTCTCTCTCTCTCTCTCTCTTTTAGAGCTTCGCAATATCTTCCGTAAAAGATATTCAGAGCGACAAGAAACCTATACGTAGTTAAAAGCACTTTACACAAGTGGTTCCCCTTAGCCCCACTTGCAGCAGACGAGTAAAGCAACCACCAATACTTCAAGATCAGAAGGCGCCCCTATACACACTGTAGAAATGACATTCCTGATCACATCCCATCCCAAGTGCAGACGAGATCCGCTTTTGAATGGTGCCATCTTTGATCAAGTGTTTCGTTTCGCGATCGAAGAACCTAAATATTGTGGTGTGGGTTCTTCCTGCGCCAATCATGTGCGTTCCTGTAGGAAATATACACTGTTATTATAACTAAGAGGATTGTGCCTTTAGTTTGGCTGCTAGACTGCAGTCACTTTTGTTCTTCTTTTTTTTTCCAAACAGTTTTATTCAACTAACTACAAATAACAATATTCATACAATGAATTAAATACAACTTATAGAGTACCATTCTGATAATCATCGGTCCACGGCTATTGCCAGTTTCTCTCAGTTATCTCCCATATGTTTTCCGCGAGCACTGATCTAAATTTGAGATCAGTGTTCGCGAGACGAAAATGATTGCAGATTGGCCGACTTCGACAGTGATCTCCGTTCTGTTCTTCACAGTTATGATAAAGACATCGTTCTACGGTCAAAACAAGTCGAAATTGCGAGACTGCTCTCGGAAGGAGACCGTGATATATGGTTGCATCACTCTCAACTGGTTACAGAAAAAAATCGTCTGCTCCGGCGCGTGCCGAAGCCAAAGTTGATTATCACGTGACACTTTAGAGTTGTTTGCACAGTAAATACATCCGCGAAGGATAGCTCGCTTGAAACTGTCTTACATATCAGTTCTTTTGTAATTTAAAAATTACACAACACCATGAAAAATCATTATCGACGATCGCGAATCTGCTTATATCCATTACACATTACGAAAAGCTCTAAATATGTAAAAGGTCGATTTCCTCTCCAGAGAAGGAAAACCAAGGCATCCTGTCAGGGATAGAATGAGACCCGAAGGGAAGTAACTCATTTTTGACCTGAGTTCAGGATGATAGAGTACAACAAGCTAAGTTTATAAACGTGTTGGTTTTTTTTTGTTCCTCGAACACTCACACAAAAATGCTTCTTGTCTGTAACTGCCTATTAAAAATACTTTCCAACGGTAAAAACGATTTTTTAAAAATATATATACTAACGCACATCTTCCCAATCAAGATAATGTGGTTCAATTTATACATAGTTGTCTTTTTACCATTACAAAATAAAATATCACTAACTTTCAAAACAATCTTATTTTCTGAAGTACGAAAAATAAATTCTTCAATAAACTTCCAAAATCTGTATACAACCGGGCATTCAAAAAAGAAGTGTTCAATGAAATGTATTACATGACAACAATAATTACATTTATTAAATTCTGTTACTTTCATTTTACACAGGAGAATGTAGGTGCATAATTTTAGTCACATTTTTTATTTATTTATTTTTTATTTTTTTGCTTAACGCCCAGCCGACCACGAAGGGCCATATCAGGGCGGTGCTGCTTTGACATAAAACGTGCGCCACACACAAGACAGAAGTCGCAGCACAGGCTTCATGTCTCACCCAGTCACATTATTCTGACACCGGACCAACCAGTCCTAGCACTAACCCCATAATGCCAGAAGCCAGGCGGAGCAGCCACTAGATTGCCAATTTTAAAGTCTTAGGTATGACCCGGCCGGGGCCGGTTCGAACCCACGACCTCCCGAT
Organism: Littorina saxatilis; assembly: GCF_037325665.1. Lineage (NCBI taxonomy): Eukaryota > Metazoa > Mollusca > Gastropoda > Littorinimorpha > Littorinidae > Littorina > Littorina saxatilis. The sequence continues at coordinate 5,661 of NW_027127103.1, forward strand.
CACGGGGCGGACGCCTTACCACTAGGCCAACCGTGCCGGTTTAGTCACAGTTTGTGATTGTCTCAAACACGTAAGCATACACAAACATCGGTACCCCTACGGACGCTATTTCATATCCAGAAACATATTGCAGTACGTCAGAAACAAGTCGCGTAAGGCGAAAATACAACATTTAGTCAAGCTCAGTCGAACTCATAGAATGAAACTGAACGCATTGCATTTTTTCCGCAAGACTGTACACTCGTAGCATCGTCTGTCCACCGCTCGTGGCAAAGGCAGTTTCTTCTTCTTCAGCGTTCGACGATGGCTGTGTCTAGATTCTTTGGCCCGTGATGTTGACGAAGTGGGCTGTCATTTCCAGGTCCTGAGTGCTGCCCCATAGCTTGGTGTGCAGCGATGTCCCTGTGGGCCAGACATGTTTCCTCTCACTGCAGTGGAGTTGGCAGGTCTGCAGGAAGTGGTCCGGTGTCTGGTCCGCCTCTCCACAATGGCACAGGGCCGACTGTCTGATGCCGATCCTTTTTAGGTGGCTGTTTAGTCCACAGTGGCCTGTCCGGAGGCGGAAGACAATGGTCTGCTCGTGACGAGTGAGCTGATGGAGGGCATCTTCGTGTGGATTGTATCCATTGTTTTTCTTTTTGAAGGTGGATGTTTGACTGTTTCGGATTAGGGTCCTGGCTTCACTGTAAGTGAGGTTAGAGGGTTAGTGCTTAATTTTGCTTCCCGCCTTTGCCAGCCGTTCCGCCACTTCGTTGCCTACAATCCCCGTGTGTGCAGGGATCCTCTGCAGGAAAACCGTTGTGGTTTGGGCCAGGTGTTTTGCATCAGGTGTTTTATGGTCGAGTCTGGCTTGCCCGAACACAAAGCCTGGAGCCGGAGTGCTGAAAAAGAGTCTGAGAAGAAGACAGCTTTCTTGGGACGGGTTTCCCACTGCAGGACTGTCTCTTTGTTTTTGTAGAGTGCCAGAACTAACTTCAGCCTTGTAGTTGGAGCAGAATCTCCCTCCAGATGCTGACACAGAGATTGGAGGCATGACTGGTTTCTTGGTGAATACGCCACATCCTCCGTTTCTTGTGGCATCTTCAGCTGATCCGTCGGTAAAGATGTGTGTCCATCTAGCTGCAGGGTAGCGCTTGTCGATCTCAGAAAAGCGCGGTAGCGGTTGCGCTGAGGAGGATAGCACGCTTTTCTATATCTCTATTCTGTTTAACTTTCTGAACGTGTTTTTAATCCAAACATATCATATCTATATGTTTTTGGAATCAGGAACCAACAAGGAATAAGATGAAATTGTTTTTAAATCGATTTCGGAAATGTGATTTTAATCATAATTTTTATATTTTATATTTTCAGAGCTTGTTTGTAATCCAAATATAACATATGTATATGTTTTTGGAATCAGAAAATCACGAAGAATAAGATACAATTATTTTTGGATCGTTTAATAAAAATAATTTTAATTACAAGATTCTGATTTTTAATGACCAAACTCATTCATTAGTTTTTAAGCTACCAAGCTGAAATGCAATACCAAAGTCCGGCCTTCGTCGAAGATTGCTTTGCCAAAATTTCAATCAATTTGATTGAAAAATGAGGGTGTGACAGTGCCGCCTCAACTTTTCCAAAAAGCCAGATCTGACGTCATCAAAGGCATTTATCGAAAAAAACAAAAATACGTACGGGGATATCATTCCCAGAAACTCTCATGTCAAATTTCATAAAAATCGGTCCAGTAGTTTACTCGGAATCGCTCTACACACACACGCGCACACACACACGCACACACACACACACACACACACACACGTACCTAAAGTGTGGATGGTTACCTAAGAGGCGGCACTGGGTGTAGTGCCTTTCTAGTGCACTTGCACTACAACAGCACTGGGTGCAGTACTCGCTCCGGCATCGAAGAATTTTGCACTAAAAAATGCACAAAATTTGACCTATTTCGTCGCCTATAGAGGACGGAAAGAATGTCATTTTGAACATTGTTATGACATTCTTTCCGTCAAAAAAGTCAATTTAACGGTGTTAAATGAAGCGACCATCCACACAATTAGGTTGCCATCCAGAGTTTAGGTTGCCATCCACGTGTGGATGGTTGCCTTATGGTGATTTAGGCAACCAAACCTGTGGAAACATGGGTACACACACACCCACACACACACACACACACACACACACACACACACACACACACACACACACACACACACACACACACACACACATACACCACGACCCTCGTCTCGATTCCCCCTCTATGTTAAAACATTTAGTCAAAACTTGTGTGTGAAAACGAAACCGAAGAGCTGCCAGGCGTCTTGTAAAAATAGGATCCATCTTGTTGCCAGAAATACCAGGCAATGATATGGTAAGCAATAAGTGTCTAAATTACATGTTTGTATGTTTTCCCTATTTTTTACGGAGCAAGAATTCTCGACCTAAAAAACAAGAAACAAGTTTTTAATGCCAGAAACTAGATTTATGAAATAAAACTTAGTGGAAGAATGTTTGTGTTTTGAATATATGATAAGTGGCTGTTTTGAAGATTACAACGTGGAATTGAGATAATTGACTTCTGGTCGTCATCAGGATCTATTCGACAGGAAGTTGCAAATGCTCCTTTACATCCACAAACACCATGAAACTAATCCCGTGTTGTTATTTCTACATCGTTTACTACATTCTTGAGATGCAAGGCTTGGTGCTAATTCTGAAGGAGTCTTTTAACCTTCATCGGATCACGCTTTGGACTACACAGTCCGGACGATGTGGGTCGTGTACGACCTATACTTTAAAAGAAGGATTCAACGTAAAAAGTATGGGTTGTACAAGACCCACGCCATCCGAATAGGGATAAACACTTTACCGCCTCTTTGCAGTTATGCCATCCGAATAGGAATAACATCGTAAAATCCTTCTTTAATTCCATATGGGTCGCCCCCGACCCACATCATCCGGACTTCCCAGTTCGAATCACGTCATTGTTAATTTCTTTGTTTACAAAGTAATCCTTCAGAAAGTGGTCGATGGGAAGGTCTTTGGGGATTACATGAAGTCTTAATATAAAACAAACCCCATTAGTTTCAGAGATATACATACATACTTTCGTGAGGCTCTGGGTCGTCTACGACCCAGGAAGCACGGTGAAGGTTAAACGAACTTGGTAATGGAATGTTAAGGAACTTCAAGTCAGAGCGATTCTCTGTTCCAAAAGGTGCTGTTTGCTGATCAGTCAGTTGGGATGAACGGCGAGCACCCTCCTCAAGTCTACACTGACGATGAATGTCGCAAGAGCACTCCTGCCACCCATCCCTTCTCTCCCTCTCCACCAGATCACCACAAAGGTCCGCATGTAAGAAGCGCGCTCCACTGGAGATGCTTGAAGCCATGTCCTTTCCCCTAAGTGTAGACTCTCCAGAAGACCTTTTCCATCGACGAATGGGGGCCATTCAGACCAAACGTTTCGCCACGGCCGGTAGTTCTTGAGTGCCCAGAACTCCTCGGGTTAACTGCGTTTTAGGATGAAGAGTCACTGACGACCTGAAGAGTTGGCTCTCCAGATTCTTAAATGGAATGACGGAATGATCTCATGAGAGGTGTCAGGTATTTGGAGAAAAGAGCACTTTGCGAGAATGAAATGACAGTGGAATCAGGGAGGACGACTTTGTGTGGTTGACACCAGATGAAACAGGAGAGGTGTCAGGTATTTGGAGAAAAGAGCACTTTGCGAGAATGAAATGACAGTGGAATCAGGGAGGACGACTTTGTGTGGTTGACACCAGATGAAACAGGAACCAGTGTTCGGGTCGGACATCTTCCAAACCTCATTCATTAAACATAATTATGTGAATCCAAAAACAAGAAAGGTAATTTGTTGGAACGTTTGTTATTGACAAAACAATACGTTACAATCACAAATATGTCGACCCAACGGTCTTTTAAGTGCACAGACAAACAATAAGTAACAAGAACTTAGCTTGGTTGAGTTTTCGGCCGCTTGCTGGTAAATCGAATAAAAAAAATTATTCTGAATTTTGGAACGTTGGCAGTCTCTTTGGTTTAAAAAAAAAAATATATTATGTGAGTCAAGAGGTAAATGTTCTTGTTTTTATAAGAACAGTAGCATCTTTGAGTCTTGAGTCTTGAATTAAGACGGAATGCAACACTTGCATTTCATTTTCCTGTTCGTGAGACTTGATTTTGTAACGTTGACAGTGTATCTGTATTCTCCAAACGGGTAAATGTCAACCATGGCTCACGATAAAACCGGTAAATCGATTTTCAGTAAATCGGCCCTGGTACGCAGACACACCAGCTCTTCTTATTCTTCTGCGTTAGTGGACTGCCGCTCCCACGTACACTCGAATGAGGGAGTGTGTGTTTTGTCACGTGTATGGCCGTCCCCACCCCCACCCCCCCCCCCCCCACCCCCTGCCGTTAAGGCACGCATACTTCGTTTTCGTTGGATTCTTGCTGAGTATTTTGTTTTAGCTGTACCCACCAAACACTCATAAATTACACGATCTTTCCAATGTTCCAACAGACGAACTCTATGCACACAGTAATAACCTTCAGTTTTAAACAAAGCAAATGCAAAACAATCAAGGTGTCAATAAACGGCAGATTATTCGCTACGTCTGAGCCTCTGTTCATTGTCTTTCCAGCATGTTCATTTTGCAAAATATCGGACATTTTCAGTAAAGGTGACCCCCAGTAGCTAGGGAGAGGCGGAGAGCGGGAAGTGGATGGGCGATATTTACTGAAAGGATCAGCAGGAAGGGGCTCAGAGGAAAGCTTTTAATGGAATCAGTGGGCAGAGTGCGAGCGATCCGGGGGGGGGGGGGGGGGGGGAGGGGGGGTGAAGGGGGATGAGGCAATTTGCCAAAGGGAGAGGCGTTAAGCCAACAGGATTGAGCGGGTTGACACAGGATGGAGACAGGCGGGATCTGTGGTGATTGGGTGATGAGGTGGCAGTTACGTAACGTAAATGTCTCTTCGTGGCTAACCAGGGTTTGCAGTAGATCTGATGGATTGCCTGTGTGCTGTTTGTGTGTTGGGGTGTGTGTGTTTGTGTGTGTTTGGTTTGTGTGTGTGTGTGTGTGTGTGTGTGTGTGTGTGTGTGTGTGTGTGCATTCTGCTTTCCACACGATTGGCGACCTAAGGCCTATTTAGGTGGCCATCCACATGTGGATGGCAACTTAACTGGTGGATTGTGTCCTATCACAGTGGATGGTTCCTTCACTCCAGATCTGGATTGCTACCTTATTTGTGGATTGTTACCCACAATGGAATGTAACCTAAAGAATATTGTGGATTGTTACTCGCATTTGTGGAAATGTTACTTGCACTTGTGGAAATGTTACTAATGTTTTAGTGGGTTTTTTTTCTATTGAGAACAGAAAGTGTAAAGTAAAAGCTCCTGCTGAATTTATTTTCAAAACTTTACCAGAAATTGAGTAGACCTATCAAGCCCCCAAACCAAACGTTCGATGTAAGGACCAATGACACTGACAGATCCTCTATTTTTTTTTTATATATATAAAGACAAGGGACTGGGTGGCCGAGTGGTAACGCACTTGCGCGGAAGCGAGAGGTTGCGAGTTCGACTCTGGGTCAGGGCGTTAGCAATTTTCTCCTGTTCAAGTGTTAGTCTTTCGGATGAGACGAAAAACCGAGGTCCCTTCGTGTACACTACATTGGGGTGTGCACGTTAAAGATCCCACGATTGACAAAAGGGTCTTTCCTGGCAAAATTGTATAGGCATAGATAAAAATGTCCACCAAAATACCCGTGTGACTTGGAATAATAGGCCGTGAAAAGTAGGATATGCGCCGAAATGGCTGCGATCTGCTGGCCGATGTGAATGCGTGATGTATTGTGTAAAATAATTCCATCTCACACGGCATAAATAAATCCATGCGCCTTGAATATGTGCGCGATATAAATTGCATAACAAAAATTAATTAAAAAAAATAAAAACATAAATCCCTGCGCTTAGAACTGTACCCATGGAATACGCGCGATATAAGGCTCATATTGATTGAAAAATTAACAAAATAAATACGGAAACACCCCACAAAACTAAACTACAGAAACTCATAAGTAAAAATGCTTTTGATCGTCAAACAGCGTGCTATGACATGTGTTTAAAAAAATAAGTTTCGTCTGGAGCTCGTACTGAGTCTTACTGTGGTATGGCACTCAGTGTGCCAGTAGGTGTGTGTCAGTGTCATTAGTCGCTGTTTGTGTGTGTGTGTGTGTGCTTCGTTTGTTTGTTTGTTTGTTTGTTTTTAATGGTTGTTATTGTGGTGTTTTTCGTTTTTGTTGTCAAAATTAATCAGTTCATTTCAATGTCATATGATATGTTTTGTAAACTGACAATGAACCGCTAAATATGATTTCAAAGCATCAAATTCATTATTTAAAAAAAAAGTTTAAATATTTACCAATAAATTTGTTCAAGTGAAGAGTTCAAAGGTGCCTGCTGCCAAATTGTTCGCACAATTGCAGATTAACTGGAAATTATACGAGTGCATGGGAAGAAATATTTTCCAACATGATACCGGGCAGAACTGAAACCGTCACAGTCATCATTTTGCACAAGACAAGTCAGTCTCCGTCAAGCCCCAAGATATATCAAATCGGCAGACAAGGTTTAATGACCGAACAAATTGTAACTTCTAACCGACTTGGTCTTCGGGTCACAGCGGAGGACGACAATAGCTTAATGGTTTCATTTGTGCTGAATTACAGCTTTTTACTTTTTTACTTTAAAAAAACCCGTTTTTACAAATTTGTTTCTAAAATCATAATTAAATATTTTCCGGGCCATTCACGTCTATGTTTAACATTGCAACTGTCGGTAAAACCGTACTCTATGGATACTGTGTGCAGTTGGTATGAGGTCAAAGACTACAGACGAAAAAAAAACAGAAAAAAACTGACATAAATATTGCTCAACTGTCGACGAGCAGTTTTACTGCCCGGTATTGTAATAGATAAGTGCATTGCGTAAACATGACATTTGAAGAAAAAAAATCACCCTAACCCTAACCCTAACCCTAACCCTAACCCTAATCCATGACAACGGCTACCTAGAGACGTAAAATATTTTCACAGTAAAAAAACCAAACGCACATCATCAAAAAAGATGATTGATATTTAATCTAAAATAGACTAGAATAAGAGTAAAAACAACATGGGTGGAAGTTGGTGGCCATTCAACGTGTTTTTGTAAAACATGAACTCGTGGTAGTAAAGTTGGTTGGATTTGGTTGCGTATGAAAACGACCAGTGGCATTACAGGAACAAATTGATTCCCATCACAAAAAAAGTCAATGGAGATCGCTTCATCATAGTTATCTCTAAACGTCCAAGGCATAATGGTTGGGTGAAAATGAAACATAAAAAAGTTGTTTCAGTATTTCTTAGGCAACCGTCCAGACTCACTACCACCGATTTTAGAGACAAAGAAAAATATCTTCAAAAATGCACTTTTTACGTGTTTTGGTAGAAATCTTTTTTGGGGATCTTAGAAAAGGTTCTAAAGAATGTTTTGACAAAGAAGCTTTCATCAATGTTTTACCGAAGAGTAGTTACAACAATTTTTCCAACGAATTTCATTCTTGCTTTTTTTAAGTGCAAGGCCAGAATACGACTGTATACCCGGAGAGAAGGTTTTTAATTACCACCAAAATTCCGTGGTAATGAAACCAAATCTTTAAATTGGCAATATTCCTGACTTCTGACAAACATTTTGCGACCCATTTGCCCATCTTTTCTTTTTGTTAATTGGCCAAATCGATTGATTAAAGTTTGAATTTTAGGTAACCAAATTTGGAATAGTAGTGCTGTCGAGTGAGTTCACTAAAATTTGATGAGTCTGGGTTTTTGTCGCCCATATGACTGTAGAAAACAGAGCATTTCTCCAAAAAACTGTTTTGGTTAATAATCTTAGGTGGGTGGTAATGCCCCTTTTCTTAGGTAGCAAAATCCAAGAAATAGGTATGTGTGTGTGTGTGTGTGTGTGTGTGTGTGTGTGAG